>NW_027268205.1:0-28862 GCF_963676685.1 Mytilus edulis
TGAAAAATGTTGGTGGCCCTGAAAAGGGCCGTTGTAAGTGAAGTTTCTGTTGTGTTGACTTTACTTGGCAGCTTTCTGTGTCTTCTTTGGCAGAAGTACAGCCTGGATGTTTGGTAAAACACCTCCTTGGGCAATGGTTACACCAGAGAGAAGTTTGTTCAATTCTTCGTCGTTTCTGATGGCCAACTGGAGATGACGGGGATGATTCTGCTCTTCTTGTTGTCACGGGCAGCATTTCCTGCCAACTCCAAAACCTCAGCTGCTAAGTATTCCAAGACAGCGGCAAGGTAGACTGGTGCTCCGGCACCAACTCTCTCGGCGTAGTTTCCTTTCCTCAAAAGTCTGTGGATACGACCTACTGGGAACTGAAGTCCGGCACGGGATGACCTAGACTTTGCCTTTGCTTTTGCTTTTCCTCCTTTTCCTCGTCCTGACATTTTGATTTAATACGTTGTTTGACTTGAACAAGTATAAACAATGATTATCCCAAGAGGTGGTAGTTTACTATTTATACCCGCAAAACGGATTGAAAGATGTTTCAGTTCTAAACCAATCAAATCATCGCTTCTTCCAGGTAGTTAGGTTGAATGTTAGAAGGTGCTCTCTCCGAAGTTCGCGTTAAGTAAAAACTTTCAATCCGTTTTGCCGAGTATAATAGAAATTTTTATTAACGGCCATCATTCACTGATTACATTTCAGAGAGTATACATCTGTCAAAATGCCACCAAAAGTTGGAACCAAAGGAGCCAAAAAGGCCGTAACAAAGGCAAAGACTGCCCGACCCGGCGGTGACAAGAAAAGGAGGAGGAAGAGGAGAGAATCCTATGCCATCTACATCTACAAAGTCTTGAGACAGGTTCACCCAGACACTGGAGTATCCTCAAAGGCTATGTCTATCATGAACAGTTTTGTCAACGACATCTTTGAGAGAATCGCTGCAGAAGCTTCCCGTCTCGCTCACTACAACAAGAGATCTACCATCACATCTCGGGAGATCCAGACTGCAGTTCGTCTGCTCTTACCCGGTGAATTGGCCAAGCACGCTGTCAGTGAAGGTACCAAAGCCGTCACAAAGTACACCAGCAGCAAGTAAACAACGAGAAGTTTCACTTCACAAACGGCCCTTTTCAGGGCCACCAACATTTTTCAAAAAGAGTCTTATTATTGTTGTACATAACAAACTTCTAAATCAAGCTGTGTCCCACCCCAAAAATGAACAATTTATCTATATCTGGATTCTGTCTTTTTGTCTTTCTTTCTTGCTTTCTTATTTTTCTCTTCTTTATTCTTCATCTGATTAGTCCGATTTCAAAAAAGGTTGTTATTAAAAATATACACAAAATTTAACGGGTTATACGTTTCTTCCTCTCTTTTTTTTGTGTGTCTAGAATAAAATTATACTTGAATATGTATTGATGAACCATTGTATAAAACATAAACACGAACAGATAAATTCAACGTTGACAGAAAGGGGGGCGGGGATAAAAAAAAAAACAAAACCAAACAATATAAACTAGATTGAATGTTGACAATGGAGAAAAATTAAGCAATATATTTATGACATAAAAGAATATGAAATAAAGAATAAAATTGTAATTTACATTACAAATCGGGATTCATATTGTATCCACAGACTTGCTTGCCTTTTTTTAATGGGGGTAAAATAAAAAATGAAAAAGTACAATATGAGCGAATAAAAGAAAAAAGGAAAGAAAAGAAAGTTGGGCAAGTTGGACAAGAGAAAGCTATGATTTTCATTTTTAAGTACAACAAATGCAGATTCTTTTTGAAATATGTTGGTGGCCCTGAAAAGGGCCGTTGTATTTGTATTTTTCAGCTGGCTGTTTAACCTCCGAATCCGTAAAGGGTACGTCCTTGACGTTTCAGGGCGTAGACAACATCCATGGCAGTGACAGTCTTCCTCTTTGCGTGCTCTGTGTATGTGACAGCATCACGGATGACATTTTCCAAAAAGACTTTCAAGACACCACGTGTTTCCTCGTAGATAAGACCAGAGATACGTTTGACACCACCTCTTCTTGCTAAACGACGGATTGCTGGTTTGGTGATACCTTGGATATTATCACGCAACACCTTCCTGTGACGTTTGGCGCCTCCTTTACCTAGACCTTTTCCTCCTTTACCTCTTCCTGACATGTTGCTTGCTTTGTGAAGTTCGATAAAACGAATGACAACACTATCCAAATTATGCTATATATGTCATGAACGCGGCCCTAAAAGAAATACCACTGAATTTTTGATAGGTTGGACCTGATTGGTTGTTTTCGTCTAAATCCGGGAGGTAACTCTGTAGGAATTCTGTACACTTTCAATCCACTTTTTGATTGAAGCTCTGAAAATATATGAAAATAAAATATTTCAAACTGTATACAAATAAAAATACAAAGATTATAAAAGATGGACCAAATAACTAATGATCTCCATCATCAATTAATACTTCTTATATTTTCCAATGTGAAAGAGATTTATTTCCTTTTACTTAAATTAAAATACAAGAACATATCACACTGCATACATAAGCAGGAGTTAACAATGTGCAATTGCAATTAAAAACAATTAGTTTAAAAAAAATCTTTTTATACAGTTTTTTCTTGTTCTAAGGATACAGTTTCAGAGATAGTCCACTCTGCAGACTTAAGAGAGTAAAAGCAAAACTAAACTACAGCATACCAGTTTTAATAGTTAAGCATGGACAGATAAATTTGTAAATAAAAAACAGGTGTGCATAATAATTTTTCTAAAAATCACCTTTACCAGTTTCAATAAAGATGTCCCGGGAAATTGACATTTCAAACATGTTATTATTACATGTATACAATCAATGCTCATCTTTTAACTACTAATTAGGAATCTTTCTAAATTTAGCAGCTACATATATATGAATACTTTATACATGTAGTCATAAGCTTTTGAAATGTACACAGTGCAGCCTCACTTTTTAAATACCACAATTGGTACATCACTGAATGAATAAATTATTGCGCCTTGCCTATTTTTCTCACACCAATTGGGAAAAAAGATTCATCCGCACACATGTTCACATCATTTATAAGGCACATAGAGCACCCAAAATAGCTGCATTTTAATCGCAAAATAAAGGTATTAAAAAAAAAGTTCTTTCTGTAACACACAATTGATGAAGACAAAGTTTTCAATGAGAATTTAAGGTGGACTACTTGGACCCGTACCGAAAATATATTTCAGAAATATAAAATAATTGAATCTTCTCATGTTGTCACAGTATAATACACAATATAAGTAAAAATTACATACAAAAAGCATCTAAAAAAAACAGTGAGAAAATAAGACCTGAGAAAAATGCATTTTAGAGAAAAATATAACCACAGAAATTAGAAAGAAATACATTTTAATAATTCTGCAATTAGTAGATGGATTGTGTTGTTCTTGGAGTATGTTTTTTCTTACCTTTTTCTATTTATGTATACATGTATATTATTTTTTTTCAGGGCGGTATACCAGAAAATGTATAACATTCTTGTTTTTTTTTTTCTGTAGGATTTGGAAGAAAATATGTATGTCTCTCTGTCTCTCTCTCTATATATTTATCCTTTTATTTCTTTCCTTTGCATGTTTTGAAATAAGTTTCTCTTTATGTTTCTTCTTCTTTCAATACAGTAACCTGACTGTCTTGGTCTAATCTTAGTGCAAAATAAAAAGATAAAAAGAAAGAAGAATAAAGATGTGGAGAAAGAAGAATAAAGAAAGATGGTGGAGAGGGGGTTTCAGCTATATTTGATTTTGATGTACAACATATTCAGACTCTTTTTGAAAAATATTGGTGGCCCTTAAAAGGGCCGTTATTGTATAGAGTAAAGGTCAGTTTAAGCACGTTCTCCACGGATTCTGCGAGCCAACTGGATGTCTTTGGGCATGATGGTGACTCTCTTGGCGTGGATTGCACACAAGTTGGTGTCCTCGAAAAGACCAACGAGGTAAGCTTCACTGGCTTCCTGGAGGGCCATAACGGCAGAGCTCTGGAAACGAAGATCAGTCTTGAAGTCTTGAGCAATTTCACGAACTAATCTCTGGAAGGGGAGTTTCCTGATGAGGAGTTCAGTACTTTTCTGGTATCTTCTGATCTCACGAAGAGCGACTGTTCCTGGCCTGTATCTATGTGGCTTCTTAACTCCACCTGTGGCAGGTGCGCTCTTACGGGCGGCCTTGGTGGCAAGTTGTTTTCTTGGAGCTTTTCCTCCAGTGGATTTACGGGCGGTCTGCTTTGTACGAGCCATTGCGATATGTTCTCTGTGAAAATCTACGATTACACGACAGAATACTTTAAAACTTCGAATGTTAGTGTATTTGTGCTAGCCGCAATGTTTGCAAACACGACACTGATTGGCCTTTCGGTGTAATAAAACTCACGTTGATTGGTTGAAATCTCTGTATTATGATTGGACTGATCTGGAAGTTACTTTCACAGCTTTCAATCCCTTTTTGGACTGAAGCTAACAATTATTGTTCACCCCAAGCTAACATTTGGCACACATTTGTTTCTATTCTGTTTTGTTGTGATCGTGTCAACGAAAATTTAAATCAGAAAAAAAAGTACTCAAGAGTAATGAAGAATTGAATTATTCTTTATTCAAATAATAAATAATTGGTTAATCAACAGTCTGACACGAAATTAATAATTGACAGGAAAATAAGTCTCTGTAAATTAAATAGCAAAATAGGAAAAAAAAGAAGAAAAAAACATCATCCATCCATTTTGATCAGTATCCGATTGGTATAGACATGCAGCCGTTTTCTTAGAGCGTGTCGCCTGTTTCTCGTATAAAGACATGCTTATAACAGTACACAACTGTCACTCGTCTCACTCGTCTCAGTGTCTTGAAAAGGTTCTTACGACAGAGAGAACACTTTTTAATGTCTATAGTCTTTGTATTCTCTAGCTACATTCTCTGTATTCTCTATAGTCTCGGTATTCTCTCCAGTATACTGCACGCATACTGGGAAACTTGCTCATTGTTAAAGTATTATTTATTGTTTATATACGATTTTGCCGAATACAACTGATTTCAGCTTAAAAAAAAAAAAAAATCTACACAACTATAAATATACGCATAAGTACTTTGTATTAGAACACAAACTATATATTATATATTTAAGAGAATGTGACAGCAGAAGAAGAAGAAGAAGAAAAGAATCCAGCTAGATCACAGACAAGACCGACACACACACAACGAACGAACGAACGAACGAACGAACGAACGAACGAACGAACGAACGAATATATTTATATAAAAATAAGGTCAAAGATTGTAATTTGTGTGCGTAAATTATATAATATAATATATAGGACTGCAACTAATTTACACAACAAACGATACAAATATGCAACATTGACCACTAACAACTGAGTTTTTCTTCCTCTCGTGCTTGCGCATTTCCGTCGAATATACGTTATATGGTTGTATATTTTCTTGGACTTGTATAAGAAAAGAAAGAAAGAAAAAAAAAAGAAACATGTAATGTTCTTCATTTTTTTCACACCAACTATTGTAATATATGATAAGAAAGTAGACACCTGTATATTGTTTGCAAAGAAAAAAGAAAACAGAAAAATAAAAAGACAGAGAAATAGAGGGAGTGAGCTATGTTTGAGATTGCTTTCTGCATTCAACTAAATTGTACAACAAAATCAGATTCTTTTTGAAAAATGTTGGTGGCCCTGAAAAGGGCCGTTGTAAGTGAAGTTTCTGTTGTGTTGACTTTACTTGGCAGCTTTCTGTGTCTTCTTTGGCAGAAGTACAGCCTGGATGTTTGGTAAAACACCTCCTTGGGCAATGGTTACACCAGAGAGAAGTTTGTTCAATTCTTCGTCGTTTCTGATGGCCAACTGGAGATGACGGGGGATGATTCTGCTCTTCTTGTTGTCACGGGCAGCATTTCCTGCCAACTCCAAAACCTCAGCTGCTAAGTATTCCAAGACAGCGGCAAGGTAGACTGGTGCTCCGGCACCAACTCTCTCGGCGTAGTTTCCTTTCCTCAAAAGTCTGTGGATACGACCTACTGGGAACTGAAGTCCGGCACGGGATGACCTAGACTTTGCCTTTGCTTTTGCTTTTCCTCCTTTTCCTCGTCCTGACATTTTGATTTAATACGTTGTTTGACTTGAACAAGTATAAACAATGATTATCCCAAGAGGTGGTAGTTTACTATTTATACCCGCAAAACGGATTGAAAGATGTTTCAGTTCTAAACCAATCAAATCATCGCTTCTTCCAGGTAGTTAGGTTGAATGTTAGAAGGTGCTCTCTCCGAAGTTCGCGTTAAGTAAAAACTTTCAATCCGTTTTGCCGAGTATAAATAGAAATTTTTATTAACGGCCATCATTCACTGATTACATTTCAGAGAGTATACATCTGTCAAAAATGCCACCAAAAGTTGGAACCAAAGGAGCCAAAAAGGCCGTAACAAAGGCAAAGACTGCCCGACCCGGCGGTGACAAGAAAAGGAGGAGGAAGAGGAGAGAATCCTATGCCATCTACATCTACAAAGTCTTGAGACAGGTTCACCCAGACACTGGAGTATCCTCAAAGGCTATGTCTATCATGAACAGTTTTGTCAACGACATCTTTGAGAGAATCGCTGCAGAAGCTTCCCGTCTCGCTCACTACAACAAGAGATCTACCATCACATCTCGGGAGATCCAGACTGCAGTTCGTCTGCTCTTACCCGGTGAATTGGCCAAGCACGCTGTCAGTGAAGGTACCAAAGCCGTCACAAAGTACACCAGCAGCAAGTAAACAACGAGAAGTTTCACTTCACAAACGGCCCTTTTCAGGGCCACCAACATTTTTCAAAAAGAGTCTTATTATTGTTGTACATAACAAACTTCTAAATCAAGCTGTGTCCCACCCCAAAAATGAACAATTTATCTATATCTGGATTCTGTCTTTTTGTCTTTCTTTCTTGCTTTCTTATTTTTCTCTTCTTTATTCTTCATCTGATTAGTCCGATTTCAAAAAAGGTTGTTATTAAAAATATACACAAAATTTAACGGGTTATACGTTTCTTCCTCTCTTTTTTTTGTGTGTCTAGAATAAAATTATACTTGAATATGTATTGATGAACCATTGTATAAAACATAAACACGAACAGATAAATTCAACGTTGACAGAAAGGGGGGCGGGGATAAAAAAAAAAACAAAACCAAACAATATAAACTAGATTGAATGTTTGACAATGGAGAAAAATTAAGCAATATATTTATGACATAAAAGAATATGAAATAAAGAATAAAATTGTAATTTACATTACAAATCGGGATTCATATTGTATCCACAGACTTGCTTGCCTTTTTTTAATGGGGGTAAAATAAAAAATGAAAAAGTACAATATGAGCGAATAAAAGAAAAAAGGAAAGAAAAGAAAGTTGGGCAAGTTGGACAAGAGAAAGCTATGATTTTCATTTTTAAGTACAACAAATGCAGATTCTTTTTGAAATATGTTGGTGGCCCTGAAAAGGGCCGTTGTATTTGTATTTTTCAGCTGGCTGTTTAACCTCCGAATCCGTAAAGGGTACGTCCTTGACGTTTCAGGGCGTAGACAACATCCATGGCAGTGACAGTCTTCCTCTTTGCGTGCTCTGTGTATGTGACAGCATCACGGATGACATTTTCCAAAAAGACTTTCAAGACACCACGTGTTTCCTCGTAGATAAGACCAGAGATACGTTTGACACCACCTCTTCTTGCTAAACGACGGATTGCTGGTTTGGTGATACCTTGGATATTATCACGCAACACCTTCCTGTGACGTTTGGCGCCTCCTTTACCTAGACCTTTTCCTCCTTTACCTCTTCCTGACATGTTGCTTGCTTTGTGAAGTTCGATAAAACGAATGACAACACTATCCAAATTATGCTATATATGTCATGAACGCGGCCCTAAAAGAAATACCACTGAATTTTTGATAGGTTGGACCTGATTGGTTGTTTTCGTCTAAATCCGGGAGGTAACTCTGTAGGAATTCTGTACACTTTCAATCCACTTTTTGATTGAAGCTCTGAAAATATATGAAAATAAAATATTTCAAACTGTATACAAATAAAAATACAAAGATTATAAAAGATGGACCAAATAACTAATGATCTCCATCATCAATTAATACTTCTTATATTTTCCAATGTGAAAGAGATTTATTTCCTTTTACTTAAATTAAAATACAAGAACATATCACACTGCATACATAAGCAGGAGTTAACAATGTGCAATTGCAATTAAAAACAATTAGTTTAAAAAAAATCTTTTTATACAGTTTTTTCTTGTTCTAAGGATACAGTTTCAGAGATAGTCCACTCTGCAGACTTAAGAGAGTAAAAGCAAAACTAAACTACAGCATACCAGTTTTAATAGTTAAGCATGGACAGATAAATTTGTAAATAAAAACAGGTGTGCATAATAATTTTTCTAAAAATCACCTTTACCAGTTTCAATAAAGATGTCCCGGGAAATTGACATTTCAAACATGTTATTATTACATGTATACAATCAATGCTCATCTTTTAACTACTAATTAGGAATCTTTCTAAATTTAGCAGCTACATATATATGAATACTTTATACATGTAGTCATAAGCTTTTGAAATGTACACAGTGCAGCCTCACTTTTTAAATACCACAATTGGTACATCACTGAATGAATAAATTATTGCGCCTTGCCTATTTTTCTCCACCAATTGGGAAAAAAGATTCATCCGCACACATGTTCACATCATTTATAAGGCACATAGAGCACCCAAAATAGCTGCATTTTAATCGCAAAATAAAGGTATTAAAAAAAAAGTTCTTTCTGTAACACACAATTGATGAAGACAAAGTTTTCAATGAGAATTTAAGGTGGACTACTTGGACCCGTACCGAAAATATATTTCAGAAATATAAAATAATTGAATCTTCTCATGTTGTCACAGTATAATACACAATATAAGTAAAAATTACATACAAAAAGCATCTAAAAAAAACAGTGAGAAAATAAGACCTGAGAAAAATGCATTTTAGAGAAAAATATAACCACAGAAATTAGAAAGAAATACATTTTAATAATTCTGCAATTAGTAGATGGATTGTGTTGTTCTTGGAGTATGTTTTTTCTTACCTTTTTCTATTTATGTATACATGTATATTATTTTTTTTCAGGGCGGTATACCAGAAAATGTATAACATTCTTGTTTTTTTTTTTCTGTAGGATTTGGAAGAAAATATGTATGTCTCTCTGTCTCTCTCTCTATATATTTATCCTTTTATTTCTTTCCTTTGCATGTTTTGAAATAAGTTTCTCTTTATGTTTCTTCTTCTTTCAATACAGTAACCTGACTGTCTTGGTCTAATCTTAGTGCAAAATAAAAAGATAAAAAGAAAGAAGAATAAAGATGTGGAGAAAGAAGAATAAAGAAAGATGGTGGAGAGGGGGTTTCAGCTATATTTGATTTTGATGTACAACATATTCAGACTCTTTTTGAAAAATATTGGTGGCCCTTAAAAGGGCCGTTATTGTATAGAGTAAAGGTCAGTTTAAGCACGTTCTCCACGGATTCTGCGAGCCAACTGGATGTCTTTGGGCATGATGGTGACTCTCTTGGCGTGGATTGCACACAAGTTGGTGTCCTCGAAAAGACCAACGAGGTAAGCTTCACTGGCTTCCTGGAGGGCCATAACGGCAGAGCTCTGGAAACGAAGATCAGTCTTGAAGTCTTGAGCAATTTCACGAACTAATCTCTGGAAGGGGAGTTTCCTGATGAGGAGTTCAGTACTTTTCTGGTATCTTCTGATCTCACGAAGAGCGACTGTTCCTGGCCTGTATCTATGTGGCTTCTTAACTCCACCTGTGGCAGGTGCGCTCTTACGGGCGGCCTTGGTGGCAAGTTGTTTTCTTGGAGCTTTTCCTCCAGTGGATTTACGGGCGGTCTGCTTTGTACGAGCCATTGCGATATGTTCTCTGTGAAAATCTACGATTACACGACAGAATACTTTAAAACTTCGAATGTTAGTGTATTTGTGCTAGCCGCAATGTTTGCAAACACGACACTGATTGGCCTTTCGGTGTAATAAAACTCACGTTGATTGGTTGAAATCTCTGTATTATGATTGGACTGATCTGGAAGTTACTTTCACAGCTTTCAATCCCTTTTTGGACTGAAGCTAACAATTATTGTTCACCCCAAGCTAACATTTGGCACACATTTGTTTCTATTCTGTTTTGTTGTGATCGTGTCAACGAAAATTTAAATCAGAAAAAAAAGTACTCAAGAGTAATGAAGAATTGAATTATTCTTTATTCAAATAATAAATAATTGGTTAATCAACAGTCTGACACGAAATTAATAATTGACAGGAAAATAAGTCTCTGTAAATTAAATAGCAAAATAGGAAAAAAAAGAAGAAAAAAACATCATCCATCCATTTTGATCAGTATCCGATTGGTATAGACATGCAGCCGTTTTCTTAGAGCGTGTCGCCTGTTTCTCGTATAAAGACATGCTTATAACAGTACACAACTGTCACTCGTCTCACTCGTCTCAGTGTCTTGAAAAGGTTCTTACGACAGAGAGAACACTTTTTAATGTCTATAGTCTTTGTATTCTCTAGCTACATTCTCTGTATTCTCTATAGTCTCGGTATTCTCTCCAGTATACTGCACGCATACTGGGAAACTTGCTCATTGTTAAAGTATTATTTATTGTTTATATACGATTTTGCCGAATACAACTGATTTCAGCTTAAAAAAAAAAAAAAATCTACACAACTATAAATATACGCATAAGTACTTTGTATTAGAACACAAACTATATATTATATATTTAAGAGAATGTGACAGCAGAAGAAGAAGAAGAAGAAAAGAATCCAGCTAGATCACAGACAAGACCGACACACACACAACGAACGAACGAACGAACGAACGAACGAACGAACGAACGAACGAACGAACGAACGAACGAACGAACGAACGAACGAACGAACGAACGAATATATTTATATAAAAATAAGGTCAAAGATTGTAATTTGTGTGCGTAAATTATATAATATAATATATAGGACTGCAACTAATTTACACAACAAACGATACAAATATGCAACATTGACCACTAACAACTGAGTTTTTCTTCCTCTCGTGCTTGCGCATTTCCGTCGAATATACGTTATATGGTTGTATATTTTCTTGGACTTGTATAAGAAAAGAAAGAAAGAAAAAAAAAAGAAACATGTAATGTTCTTCATTTTTTTCACACCAACTATTGTAATATATGATAAGAAAGTAGACACCTGTATATTGTTTGCAAAGAAAAAAGAAAACAGAAAAATAAAAAGACAGAGAAATAGAGGGAGTGAGCTATGTTTGAGATTGCTTTCTGCATTCAACTAAATTGTACAACAAAATCAGATTCTTTTTGAAAAATGTTGGTGGCCCTGAAAAGGGCCGTTGTAAGTGAAGTTTCTGTTGTGTTGACTTTACTTGGCAGCTTTCTGTGTCTTCTTTGGCAGAAGTACAGCCTGGATGTTTGGTAAAACACCTCCTTGGGCAATGGTTACACCAGAGAGAAGTTTGTTCAATTCTTCGTCGTTTCTGATGGCCAACTGGAGATGACGGGGGATGATTCTGCTCTTCTTGTTGTCACGGGCAGCATTTCCTGCCAACTCCAAAACCTCAGCTGCTAAGTATTCCAAGACAGCGGCAAGGTAGACTGGTGCTCCGGCACCAACTCTCTCGGCGTAGTTTCCTTTCCTCAAAAGTCTGTGGATACGACCTACTGGGAACTGAAGTCCGGCACGGGATGACCTAGACTTTGCCTTTGCTTTTGCTTTTCCTCCTTTTCCTCGTCCTGACATTTTGATTTAATACGTTGTTTGACTTGAACAAGTATAAACAATGATTATCCCAAGAGGTGGTAGTTTACTATTTATACCCGCAAAACGGATTGAAAGATGTTTCAGTTCTAAACCAATCAAATCATCGCTTCTTCCAGGTAGTTAGGTTGAATGTTAGAAGGTGCTCTCTCCGAAGTTCGCGTTAAGTAAAAACTTTCAATCCGTTTTGCCGAGTATAAATAGAAATTTTTATTAACGGCCATCATTCACTGATTACATTTCAGAGAGTATACATCTGTCAAAATGCCACCAAAAGTTGGAACCAAAGGAGCCAAAAAGGCCGTAACAAAGGCAAAGACTGCCCGACCCGGCGGTGACAAGAAAAGGAGGAGGAAGAGGAGAGAATCCTATGCCATCTACATCTACAAAGTCTTGAGACAGGTTCACCCAGACACTGGAGTATCCTCAAAGGCTATGTCTATCATGAACAGTTTTGTCAACGACATCTTTGAGAGAATCGCTGCAGAAGCTTCCCGTCTCGCTCACTACAACAAGAGATCTACCATCACATCTCGGGAGATCCAGACTGCAGTTCGTCTGCTCTTACCCGGTGAATTGGCCAAGCACGCTGTCAGTGAAGGTACCAAAGCCGTCACAAAGTACACCAGCAGCAAGTAAACAACGAGAAGTTTCACTTCACAAACGGCCCTTTTCAGGGCCACCAACATTTTTCAAAAAGAGTCTTATTATTGTTGTACATAACAAACTTCTAAATCAAGCTGTGTCCCACCCCAAAAATGAACAATTTATCTATATCTGGATTCTGTCTTTTTGTCTTTCTTTCTTGCTTTCTTATTTTTCTCTTCTTTATTCTTCATCTGATTAGTCCGATTTCAAAAAAGGTTGTTATTAAAAATATACACAAAATTTAACGGGTTATATGTTTCTTCCTCTCTTTTTTTTGTGTGTCTAGAATAAAATTATACTTGAATATGTATTGATGAACCATTGTATAAAACATAAACACGAACAGATAAATTCAACGTTGACAGAAAGGGGGGCGGGGATAAAAAAAAAACAAAACCAAACAATATAAACTAGATTGAATGTTTGACAATGGAGAAAAATTAAGCAATATATTTATGACATAAAAGAATATGAAATAAAGAATAAAATTGTAATTTACATTACAAATCGGGATTCATATTGTATCCACAGACTTGCTTGCCTTTTTTTAATGGGGGTAAAATAAAAAATGAAAAAGTACAATATGAGCGAATAAAAGAAAAAAGGAAAGAAAAGAAAGTTGGGCAAGTTGGACAAGAGAAAGCTATGATTTTCATTTTTAAGTACAACAAATGCAGATTCTTTTTGAAATATGTTGGTGGCCCTGAAAAGGGCCGTTGTATTTGTATTTTTCAGCTGGCTGTTTAACCTCCGAATCCGTAAAGGGTACGTCCTTGACGTTTCAGGGCGTAGACAACATCCATGGCAGTGACAGTCTTCCTCTTTGCGTGCTCTGTGTATGTGACAGCATCACGGATGACATTTTCCAAAAAGACTTTCAAGACACCACGTGTTTCCTCGTAGATAAGACCAGAGATACGTTTGACACCACCTCTTCTTGCTAAACGACGGATTGCTGGTTTGGTGATACCTTGGATATTATCACGCAACACCTTCCTGTGACGTTTGGCGCCTCCTTTACCTAGACCTTTTCCTCCTTTACCTCTTCCTGACATGTTGCTTGCTTTGTGAAGTTCGATAAAACGAATGACAACACTATCCAAATTATGCTATATATGTCATGAACGCGGCCCTAAAAGAAATACCACTGAATTTTTGATAGGTTGGACCTGATTGGTTGTTTTCGTCTAAATCCGGGAGGTAACTCTGTAGGAATTCTGTACACTTTCAATCCACTTTTTGATTGAAGCTCTGAAAATATATGAAAATAAAATATTTCAAACTGTATACAAATAAAAATACAAAGATTATAAAAGATGGACCAAATAACTAATGATCTCCATCATCAATTAATACTTCTTATATTTTCCAATGTGAAAGAGATTTATTTCCTTTTACTTAAATTAAAATACAAGAACATATCACACTGCATACATAAGCAGGAGTTAACAATGTGCAATTGCAATTAAAAACAATTAGTTTAAAAAAAATCTTTTTATACAGTTTTTTCTTGTTCTAAGGATACAGTTTCAGAGATAGTCCACTCTGCAGACTTAAGAGAGTAAAAGCAAAACTAAACTACAGCATACCAGTTTTAATAGTTAAGCATGGACAGATAAATTTGTAAATAAAAACAGGTGTGCATAATAATTTTTCTAAAAATCACCTTTACCAGTTTCAATAAAGATGTCCCGGGAAATTGACATTTCAAACATGTTATTATTACATGTATACAATCAATGCTCATCTTTTAACTACTAATTAGGAATCTTTCTAAATTTAGCAGCTACATATATATGAATACTTTATACATGTAGTCATAAGCTTTTGAAATGTACACAGTGCAGCCTCACTTTTTAAATACCACAATTGGTACATCACTGAATGAATAAATTATTGCGCCTTGCCTATTTTTCTCCACCAATTGGGAAAAAAGATTCATCCGCACACATGTTCACATCATTTATAAGGCACATAGAGCACCCAAAATAGCTGCATTTTAATCGCAAAATAAAGGTATTAAAAAAAAAGTTCTTTCTGTAACACACAATTGATGAAGACAAAGTTTTCAATGAGAATTTAAGGTGGACTACTTGGACCCGTACCGAAAATATATTTCAGAAATATAAAATAATTGAATCTTCTCATGTTGTCACAGTATAATACACAATATAAGTAAAAATTACATACAAAAAGCATCTAAAAAAAACAGTGAGAAAATAAGACCTGAGAAAAATGCATTTTAGAGAAAAATATAACCACAGAAATTAGAAAGAAATACATTTTAATAATTCTGCAATTAGTAGATGGATTGTGTTGTTCTTGGAGTATGTTTTTTCTTACCTTTTTCTATTTATGTATACATGTATATTATTTTTTTTCAGGGCGGTATACCAGAAAATGTATAACATTCTTGTTTTTTTTTTTCTGTAGGATTTGGAAGAAAATATGTATGTCTCTCTGTCTCTCTCTCTATATATTTATCCTTTTATTTCTTTCCTTTGCATGTTTTGAAATAAGTTTCTCTTTATGTTTCTTCTTCTTTCAATACAGTAACCTGACTGTCTTGGTCTAATCTTAGTGCAAAATAAAAAGATAAAAAGAAAGAAGAATAAAGATGTGGAGAAAGAAGAATAAAGAAAGATGGTGGAGAGGGGGTTTCAGCTATATTTGATTTTGATGTACAACATATTCAGACTCTTTTTGAAAAATATTGGTGGCCCTTAAAAGGGCCGTTATTGTATAGAGTAAAGGTCAGTTTAAGCACGTTCTCCACGGATTCTGCGAGCCAACTGGATGTCTTTGGGCATGATGGTGACTCTCTTGGCGTGGATTGCACACAAGTTGGTGTCCTCGAAAAGACCAACGAGGTAAGCTTCACTGGCTTCCTGGAGGGCCATAACGGCAGAGCTCTGGAAACGAAGATCAGTCTTGAAGTCTTGAGCAATTTCACGAACTAATCTCTGGAAGGGGAGTTTCCTGATGAGGAGTTCAGTACTTTTCTGGTATCTTCTGATCTCACGAAGAGCGACTGTTCCTGGCCTGTATCTATGTGGCTTCTTAACTCCACCTGTGGCAGGTGCGCTCTTACGGGCGGCCTTGGTGGCAAGTTGTTTTCTTGGAGCTTTTCCTCCAGTGGATTTACGGGCGGTCTGCTTTGTACGAGCCATTGCGATATGTTCTCTGTGAAAATCTACGATTACACGACAGAATACTTTAAAACTTCGAATGTTAGTGTATTTGTGCTAGCCGCAATGTTTGCAAACACGACACTGATTGGCCTTTCGGTGTAATAAAACTCACGTTGATTGGTTGAAATCTCTGTATTATGATTGGACTGATCTGGAAGTTACTTTCACAGCTTTCAATCCCTTTTTGGACTGAAGCTAACAATTATTGTTCACCCCAAGCTAACATTTGGCACACATTTGTTTCTATTCTGTTTTGTTGTGATCGTGTCAACGAAAATTTAAATCAGAAAAAAAAGTACTCAAGAGTAATGAAGAATTGAATTATTCTTTATTCAAATAATAAATAATTGGTTAATCAACAGTCTGACACGAAATTAATAATTGACAGGAAAATAAGTCTCTGTAAATTAAATAGCAAAATAGGAAAAAAAAGAAGAAAAAAACATCATCCATCCATTTTGATCAGTATCCGATTGGTATAGACATGCAGCCGTTTTCTTAGAGCGTGTCGCCTGTTTCTCGTATAAAGACATGCTTATAACAGTACACAACTGTCACTCGTCTCACTCGTCTCAGTGTCTTGAAAAGGTTCTTACGACAGAGAGAACACTTTTTAATGTCTATAGTCTTTGTATTCTCTAGCTACATTCTCTGTATTCTCTATAGTCTCGGTATTCTCTCCAGTATACTGCACGCATACTGGGAAACTTGCTCATTGTTAAAGTATTATTTATTGTTTATATACGATTTTGCCGAATACAACTGATTTCAGCTTAAAAAAAAAAAAAAATCTACACAACTATAAATATACGCATAAGTACTTTGTATTAGAACACAAACTATATATTATATATTTAAGAGAATGTGACAGCAGAAGAAGAAGAAGAAGAAAAGAATCCAGCTAGATCACAGACAAGACCGACACACACACAACGAACGAACGAACGAACGAACGAACGAACGAACGAACGAACGAACGAACGAACGAACGAACGAACGAACGAACGAACGAACGAACGAATATATTTATATAAAAATAAGGTCAAAGATTGTAATTTGTGTGCGTAAATTATATAATATAATATATAGGACTGCAACTAATTTACACAACAAACGATACAAATATGCAACATTGACCACTAACAACTGAGTTTTTCTTCCTCTCGTGCTTGCGCATTTCCGTCGAATATACGTTATATGGTTGTATATTTTCTTGGACTTGTATAAGAAAAGAAAGAAAGAAAAAAAAAAGAAACATGTAATGTTCTTCATTTTTTTCACACCAACTATTGTAATATATGATAAGAAAGTAGACACCTGTATATTGTTTGCAAAGAAAAAAGAAAACAGAAAAATAAAAAGACAGAGAAATAGAGGGAGTGAGCTATGTTTGAGATTGCTTTCTGCATTCAACTAAATTGTACAACAAAATCAGATTCTTTTTGAAAAATGTTGGTGGCCCTGAAAAGGGCCGTTGTAAGTGAAGTTTCTGTTGTGTTGACTTTACTTGGCAGCTTTCTGTGTCTTCTTTGGCAGAAGTACAGCCTGGATGTTTGGTAAAACACCTCCTTGGGCAATGGTTACACCAGAGAGAAGTTTGTTCAATTCTTCGTCGTTTCTGATGGCCAACTGGAGATGACGGGGGATGATTCTGCTCTTCTTGTTGTCACGGGCAGCATTTCCTGCCAACTCCAAAACCTCAGCTGCTAAGTATTCCAAGACAGCGGCAAGGTAGACTGGTGCTCCGGCACCAACTCTCTCGGCGTAGTTTCCTTTCCTCAAAAGTCTGTGGATACGACCTACTGGGAACTGAAGTCCGGCACGGGATGACCTAGACTTTGCCTTTGCTTTTGCTTTTCCTCCTTTTCCTCGTCCTGACATTTTGATTTAATACGTTGTTTGACTTGAACAAGTATAAACAATGATTATCCCAAGAGGTGGTAGTTTACTATTTATACCCGCAAAACGGATTGAAAGATGTTTCAGTTCTAAACCAATCAAATCATCGCTTCTTCCAGGTAGTTAGGTTGAATGTTAGAAGGTGCTCTCTCCGAAGTTCGCGTTAAGTAAAAACTTTCAATCCGTTTTGCCGAGTATAAATAGAAATTTTTATTAACGGCCATCATTCACTGATTACATTTCAGAGAGTATACATCTGTCAAAATGCCACCAAAAGTTGGAACCAAAGGAGCCAAAAAGGCCGTAACAAAGGCAAAGACTGCCCGACCCGGCGGTGACAAGAAAAGGAGGAGGAAGAGGAGAGAATCCTATGCCATCTACATCTACAAAGTCTTGAGACAGGTTCACCCAGACACTGGAGTATCCTCAAAGGCTATGTCTATCATGAACAGTTTTGTCAACGACATCTTTGAGAGAATCGCTGCAGAAGCTTCCCGTCTCGCTCACTACAACAAGAGATCTACCATCACATCTCGGGAGATCCAGACTGCAGTTCGTCTGCTCTTACCCGGTGAATTGGCCAAGCACGCTGTCAGTGAAGGTACCAAAGCCGTCACAAAGTACACCAGCAGCAAGTAAACAACGAGAAGTTTCACTTCACAAACGGCCCTTTTCAGGGCCACCAACATTTTTCAAAAAGAGTCTTATTATTGTTGTACATAACAAACTTCTAAATCAAGCTGTGTCCCACCCCAAAAATGAACAATTTATCTATATCTGGATTCTGTCTTTTTGTCTTTCTTTCTTGCTTTCTTATTTTTCTCTTCTTTATTCTTCATCTGATTAGTCCGATTTCAAAAAAGGTTGTTATTAAAAATATACACAAAATTTAACGGGTTATACGTTTCTTCCTCTCTTTTTTTTGTGTGTCTAGAATAAAATTATACTTGAATATGTATTGATGAACCATTGTATAAAACATAAACACGAACAGATAAATTCAACGTTGACAGAAAGGGGGGCGGGGATAAAAAAAAAACAAAACCAAACAATATAAACTAGATTGAATGTTTGACAATGGAGAAAAATTAAGCAATATATTTATGACATAAAAGAATATGAAATAAAGAATAAAATTGTAATTTACATTACAAATCGGGATTCATATTGTATCCACAGACTTGCTTGCCTTTTTTTAATGGGGGTAAAATAAAAAATGAAAAAGTACAATATGAGCGAATAAAAGAAAAAAGGAAAGAAAAGAAAGTTGGGCAAGTTGGACAAGAGAAAGCTATGATTTTCATTTTTAAGTACAACAAATGCAGATTCTTTTTGAAATATGTTGGTGGCCCTGAAAAGGGCCGTTGTATTTGTATTTTTCAGCTGGCTGTTTAACCTCCGAATCCGTAAAGGGTACGTCCTTGACGTTTCAGGGCGTAGACAACATCCATGGCAGTGACAGTCTTCCTCTTTGCGTGCTCTGTGTATGTGACAGCATCACGGATGACATTTTCCAAAAAGACTTTCAAGACACCACGTGTTTCCTCGTAGATAAGACCAGAGATACGTTTGACACCACCTCTTCTTGCTAAACGACGGATTGCTGGTTTGGTGATACCTTGGATATTATCACGCAACACCTTCCTGTGACGTTTGGCGCCTCCTTTACCTAGACCTTTTCCTCCTTTACCTCTTCCTGACATGTTGCTTGCTTTGTGAAGTTCGATAAAACGAATGACAACACTATCCAAATTATGCTATATATGTCATGAACGCGGCCCTAAAAGAAATACCACTGAATTTTTGATAGGTTGGACCTGATTGGTTGTTTTCGTCTAAATCCGGGAGGTAACTCTGTAGGAATTCTGTACACTTTCAATCCACTTTTTGATTGAAGCTCTGAAAATATATGAAAATAAAATATTTCAAACTGTATACAAATAAAAATACAAAGATTATAAAAGATGGACCAAATAACTAATGATCTCCATCATCAATTAATACTTCTTATATTTTCCAATGTGAAAGAGATTTATTTCCTTTTACTTAAATTAAAATACAAGAACATATCACACTGCATACATAAGCAGGAGTTAACAATGTGCAATTGCAATTAAAAACAATTAGTTTAAAAAAAATCTTTTTATACAGTTTTTTCTTGTTCTAAGGATACAGTTTCAGAGATAGTCCACTCTGCAGACTTAAGAGAGTAAAAGCAAAACTAAACTACAGCATACCAGTTTTAATAGTTAAGCATGGACAGATAAATTTGTAAATAAAAACAGGTGTGCATAATAATTTTTCTAAAAATCACCTTTACCAGTTTCAATAAAGATGTCCCGGGAAATTGACATTTCAAACATGTTATTATTACATGTATACAATCAATGCTCATCTTTTAACTACTAATTAGGAATCTTTCTAAATTTAGCAGCTACATATATATGAATACTTTATACATGTAGTCATAAGCTTTTGAAATGTACACAGTGCAGCCTCACTTTTTAAATACCACAATTGGTACATCACTGAATGAATAAATTATTGCGCCTTGCCTATTTTTCTCCACCAATTGGGAAAAAAGATTCATCCGCACACATGTTCACATCATTTATAAGGCACATAGAGCACCCAAAATAGCTGCATTTTAATCGCAAAATAAAGGTATTAAAAAAAAAGTTCTTTCTGTAACACACAATTGATGAAGACAAAGTTTTCAATGAGAATTTAAGGTGGACTACTTGGACCCGTACCGAAAATATATTTCAGAAATATAAAATAATTGAATCTTCTCATGTTGTCACAGTATAATACACAATATAAGTAAAAATTACATACAAAAAGCATCTAAAAAAAACAGTGAGAAAATAAGACCTGAGAAAAATGCATTTTAGAGAAAAATATAACCACAGAAATTAGAAAGAAATACATTTTAATAATTCTGCAATTAGTAGATGGATTGTGTTGTTCTTGGAGTATGTTTTTTCTTACCTTTTTCTATTTATGTATACATGTATATTATTTTTTTTCAGGGCGGTATACCAGAAAATGTATAACATTCTTGTTTTTTTTTTTCTGTAGGATTTGGAAGAAAATATGTATGTCTCTCTGTCTCTCTCTCTATATATTTATCCTTTTATTTCTTTCCTTTGCATGTTTTGAAATAAGTTTCTCTTTATGTTTCTTCTTCTTTCAATACAGTAACCTGACTGTCTTGGTCTAATCTTAGTGCAAAATAAAAAGATAAAAAGAAAGAAGAATAAAGATGTGGAGAAAGAAGAATAAAGAAAGATGGTGGAGAGGGGGTTTCAGCTATATTTGATTTTGATGTACAACATATTCAGACTCTTTTTGAAAAATATTGGTGGCCCTTAAAAGGGCCGTTATTGTATAGAGTAAAGGTCAGTTTAAGCACGTTCTCCACGGATTCTGCGAGCCAACTGGATGTCTTTGGGCATGATGGTGACTCTCTTGGCGTGGATTGCACACAAGTTGGTGTCCTCGAAAAGACCAACGAGGTAAGCTTCACTGGCTTCCTGGAGGGCCATAACGGCAGAGCTCTGGAAACGAAGATCAGTCTTGAAGTCTTGAGCAATTTCACGAACTAATCTCTGGAAGGGGAGTTTCCTGATGAGGAGTTCAGTACTTTTCTGGTATCTTCTGATCTCACGAAGAGCGACTGTTCCTGGCCTGTATCTATGTGGCTTCTTAACTCCACCTGTGGCAGGTGCGCTCTTACGGGCGGCCTTGGTGGCAAGTTGTTTTCTTGGAGCTTTTCCTCCAGTGGATTTACGGGCGGTCTGCTTTGTACGAGCCATTGCGATATGTTCTCTGTGAAAATCTACGATTACACGACAGAATACTTTAAAACTTCGAATGTTAGTGTATTTGTGCTAGCCGCAATGTTTGCAAACACGACACTGATTGGCCTTTCGGTGTAATAAAACTCACGTTGATTGGTTGAAATCTCTGTATTATGATTGGACTGATCTGGAAGTTACTTTCACAGCTTTCAATCCCTTTTTGGACTGAAGCTAACAATTATTGTTCACCCCAAGCTAACATTTGGCACACATTTGTTTCTATTCTGTTTTGTTGTGATCGTGTCAACGAAAATTTAAATCAGAAAAAAAAGTACTCAAGAGTAATGAAGAATTGAATTATTCTTTATTCAAATAATAAATAATTGGTTAATCAACAGTCTGACACGAAATTAATAATTGACAGGAAAATAAGTCTCTGTAAATTAAATAGCAAAATAGGAAAAAAAAGAAGAAAAAAACATCATCCATCCATTTTGATCAGTATCCGATTGGTATAGACATGCAGCCGTTTTCTTAGAGCGTGTCGCCTGTTTCTCGTATAAAGACATGCTTATAACAGTACACAACTGTCACTCGTCTCACTCGTCTCAGTGTCTTGAAAAGGTTCTTACGACAGAGAGAACACTTTTTAATGTCTATAGTCTTTGTATTCTCTAGCTACATTCTCTGTATTCTCTATAGTCTCGGTATTCTCTCCAGTATACTGCACGCATACTGGGAAACTTGCTCATTGTTAAAGTATTATTTATTGTTTATATACGATTTTGCCGAATACAACTGATTTCAGCTTAAAAAAAAAAAAAAATCTACACAACTATAAATATACGCATAAGTACTTTGTATTAGAACACAAACTATATATTATATATTTAAGAGAATGTGACAGCAGAAGAAGAAGAAGAAGAAAAGAATCCAGCTAGATCACAGACAAGACCGACACACACACAACGAACGAACGAACGAACGAACGAACGAACGAACGAACGAACGAACGAACGAACGAACGAACGAACGAACGAACGAACGAACGAACGAATATATTTATATAAAAATAAGGTCAAAGATTGTAATTTGTGTGCGTAAATTATATAATATAATATATAGGACTGCAACTAATTTACACAACAAACGATACAAATATGCAACATTGACCACTAACAACTGAGTTTTTCTTCCTCTCGTGCTTGCGCATTTCCGTCGAATATACGTTATATGGTTGTATATTTTCTTGGACTTGTATAAGAAAAGAAAGAAAGAAAAAAAAAAGAAACATGTAATGTTCTTCATTTTTTTCACACCAACTATTGTAATATATGATAAGAAAGTAGACACCTGTATATTGTTTGCAAAGAAAAAAGAAAACAGAAAAATAAAAAGACAGAGAAATAGAGGGAGTGAGCTATGTTTGAGATTGCTTTCTGCATTCAACTAAATTGTACAACAAAATCAGATTCTTTTTGAAAAATGTTGGTGGCCCTGAAAAGGGCCGTTGTAAGTGAAGTTTCTGTTGTGTTGACTTTACTTGGCAGCTTTCTGTGTCTTCTTTGGCAGAAGTACAGCCTGGATGTTTGGTAAAACACCTCCTTGGGCAATGGTTACACCAGAGAGAAGTTTGTTCAATTCTTCGTCGTTTCTGATGGCCAACTGGAGATGACGGGGGATGATTCTGCTCTTCTTGTTGTCACGGGCAGCATTTCCTGCCAACTCCAAAACCTCAGCTGCTAAGTATTCCAAGACAGCGGCAAGGTAGACTGGTGCTCCGGCACCAACTCTCTCGGCGTAGTTTCCTTTCCTCAAAAGTCTGTGGATACGACCTACTGGGAACTGAAGTCCGGCACGGGATGACCTAGACTTTGCCTTTGCTTTTGCTTTTCCTCCTTTTCCTCGTCCTGACATTTTGATTTAATACGTTGTTTGACTTGAACAAGTATAAACAATGATTATCCCAAGAGGTGGTAGTTTACTATTTATACCCGCAAAACGGATTGAAAGATGTTTCAGTTCTAAACCAATCAAATCATCGCTTCTTCCAGGTAGTTAGGTTGAATGTTAGAAGGTGCTCTCTCCGAAGTTCGCGTTAAGTAAAAACTTTCAATCCGTTTTGCCGAGTATAAATAGAAATTTTTATTAACGGCCATCATTCACTGATTACATTTCAGAGAGTATACATCTGTCAAAATGCCACCAAAAGTTGGAACCAAAGGAGCCAAAAAGGCCGTAACAAAGGCAAAGACTGCCCGACCCGGCGGTGACAAGAAAAGGAGGAGGAAGAGGAGAGAATCCTATGCCATCTACATCTACAAAGTCTTGAGACAGGTTCACCCAGACACTGGAGTATCCTCAAAGGCTATGTCTATCATGAACAGTTTTGTCAACGACATCTTTGAGAGAATCGCTGCAGAAGCTTCCCGTCTCGCTCACTACAACAAGAGATCTACCATCACATCTCGGGAGATCCAGACTGCAGTTCGTCTGCTCTTACCCGGTGAATTGGCCAAGCACGCTGTCAGTGAAGGTACCAAAGCCGTCACAAAGTACACCAGCAGCAAGTAAACAACGAGAAGTTTCACTTCACAAACGGCCCTTTTCAGGGCCACCAACATTTTTCAAAAAGAGTCTTATTATTGTTGTACATAACAAACTTCTAAATCAAGCTGTGTCCCACCCCAAAAATGAACAATTTATCTATATCTGGATTCTGTCTTTTTGTCTTTCTTTCTTGCTTTCTTATTTTTCTCTTCTTTATTCTTCATCTGATTAGTCCGATTTCAAAAAAGGTTGTTATTAAAAATATACACAAAATTTAACGGGTTATACGTTTCTTCCTCTCTTTTTTTTGTGTGTCTAGAATAAAATTATACTTGAATATGTATTGATGAACCATTGTATAAAACATAAACACGAACAGATAAATTCAACGTTGACAGAAAGGGGGGCGGGGATAAAAAAAAAACAAAACCAAACAATATAAACTAGATTGAATGTTTGACAATGGAGAAAAATTAAGCAATATATTTATGACATAAAAGAATATGAAATAAAGAATAAAATTGTAATTTACATTACAAATCGGGATTCATATTGTATCCACAGACTTGCTTGCCTTTTTTTAATGGGGGTAAAATAAAAAATGAAAAAGTACAATATGAGCGAATAAAAGAAAAAAGGAAAGAAAAGAAAGTTGGGCAAGTTGGACAAGAGAAAGCTATGATTTTCATTTTTAAGTACAACAAATGCAGATTCTTTTTGAAATATGTTGGTGGCCCTGAAAAGGGCCGTTGTATTTGTATTTTTCAGCTGGCTGTTTAACCTCCGAATCCGTAAAGGGTACGTCCTTGACGTTTCAGGGCGTAGACAACATCCATGGCAGTGACAGTCTTCCTCTTTGCGTGCTCTGTGTATGTGACAGCATCACGGATGACATTTTCCAAAAAGACTTTCAAGACACCACGTGTTTCCTCGTAGATAAGACCAGAGATACGTTTGACACCACCTCTTCTTGCTAAACGACGGATTGCTGGTTTGGTGATACCTTGGATATTATCACGCAACACCTTCCTGTGACGTTTGGCGCCTCCTTTACCTAGACCTTTTCCTCCTTTACCTCTTCCTGACATGTTGCTTGCTTTGTGAAGTTCGATAAAACGAATGACAACACTATCCAAATTATGCTATATATGTCATGAACGCGGCCCTAAAAGAAATACCACTGAATTTTTGATAGGTTGGACCTGATTGGTTGTTTTCGTCTAAATCCGGGAGGTAACTCTGTAGGAATTCTGTACACTTTCAATCCACTTTTTGATTGAAGCTCTGAAAATATATGAAAATAAAATATTTCAAACTGTATACAAATAAAAATACAAAGATTATAAAAGATGGACCAAATAACTAATGATCTCCATCATCAATTAATACTTCTTATATTTTCCAATGTGAAAGAGATTTATTTCCTTTTACTTAAATTAAAATACAAGAACATATCACACTGCATACATAAGCAGGAGTTAACAATGTGCAATTGCAATTAAAAACAATTAGTTTAAAAAAAATCTTTTTATACAGTTTTTTCTTGTTCTAAGGATACAGTTTCAGAGATAGTCCACTCTGCAGACTTAAGAGAGTAAAAGCAAAACTAAACTACAGCATACCAGTTTTAATAGTTAAGCATGGACAGATAAATTTGTAAATAAAAACAGGTGTGCATAATAATTTTTCTAAAAATCACCTTTACCAGTTTCAATAAAGATGTCCCGGGAAATTGACATTTCAAACATGTTATTATTACATGTATACAATCAATGCTCATCTTTTAACTACTAATTAGGAATCTTTCTAAATTTAGCAGCTACATATATATGAATACTTTATACATGTAGTCATAAGCTTTTGAAATGTACACAGTGCAGCCTCACTTTTTAAATACCACAATTGGTACATCACTGAATGAATAAATTATTGCGCCTTGCCTATTTTTCTCCACCAATTGGGAAAAAAGATTCATCCGCACACATGTTCACATCATTTATAAGGCACATAGAGCACCCAAAATAGCTGCATTTTAATCGCAAAATAAAGGTATTAAAAAAAAAGTTCTTTCTGTAACACACAATTGATGAAGACAAAGTTTTCAATGAGAATTTAAGGTGGACTACTTGGACCCGTACCGAAAATATATTTCAGAAATATAAAATAATTGAATCTTCTCATGTTGTCACAGTATAATACACAATATAAGTAAAAATTACATACAAAAAGCATCTAAAAAAAACAGTGAGAAAATAAGACCTGAGAAAAATGCATTTTAGAGAAAAATATAACCACAGAAATTAGAAAGAAATACATTTTAATAATTCTGCAATTAGTAGATGGATTGTGTTGTTCTTGGAGTATGTTTTTTCTTACCTTTTTCTATTTATGTATACATGTATATTATTTTTTTTCAGGGCGGTATACCAGAAAATGTATAACATTCTTGTTTTTTTTTTTCTGTAGGATTTGGAAGAAAATATGTATGTCTCTCTGTCTCTCTCTCTATATATTTATCCTTTTATTTCTTTCCTTTGCATGTTTTGAAATAAGTTTCTCTTTATGTTTCTTCTTCTTTCAATACAGTAACCTGACTGTCTTGGTCTAATCTTAGTGCAAAATAAAAAGATAAAAAGAAAGAAGAATAAAGATGTGGAGAAAGAAGAATAAAGAAAGATGGTGGAGAGGGGGTTTCAGCTATATTTGATTTTGATGTACAACATATTCAGACTCTTTTTGAAAAATATTGGTGGCCCTTAAAAGGGCCGTTATTGTATAGAGTAAAGGTCAGTTTAAGCACGTTCTCCACGGATTCTGCGAGCCAACTGGATGTCTTTGGGCATGATGGTGACTCTCTTGGCGTGGATTGCACACAAGTTGGTGTCCTCGAAAAGACCAACGAGGTAAGCTTCACTGGCTTCCTGGAGGGCCATAACGGCAGAGCTCTGGAAACGAAGATCAGTCTTGAAGTCTTGAGCAATTTCACGAACTAATCTCTGGAAGGGGAGTTTCCTGATGAGGAGTTCAGTACTTTTCTGGTATCTTCTGATCTCACGAAGAGCGACTGTTCCTGGCCTGTATCTATGTGGCTTCTTAACTCCACCTGTGGCAGGTGCGCTCTTACGGGCGGCCTTGGTGGCAAGTTGTTTTCTTGGAGCTTTTCCTCCAGTGGATTTACGGGCGGTCTGCTTTGTACGAGCCATTGCGATATGTTCTCTGTGAAAATCTACGATTACACGACAGAATACTTTAAAACTTCGAATGTTAGTGTATTTGTGCTAGCCGCAATGTTTGCAAACACGACACTGATTGGCCTTTCGGTGTAATAAAACTCACGTTGATTGGTTGAAATCTCTGTATTATGATTGGACTGATCTGGAAGTTACTTTCACAGCTTTCAATCCCTTTTTGGACTGAAGCTAACAATTATTGTTCACCCCAAGCTAACATTTGGCACACATTTGTTTCTATTCTGTTTTGTTGTGATCGTGTCAACGAAAATTTAAATCAGAAAAAAAAGTACTCAAGAGTAATGAAGAATTGAATTATTCTTTATTCAAATAATAAATAATTGGTTAATCAACAGTCTGACACGAAATTAATAATTGACAGGAAAATAAGTCTCTGTAAATTAAATAGCAAAATAGGAAAAAAAAGAAGAAAAAAACATCATCCATCCATTTTGATCAGTATCCGATTGGTATAGACATGCAGCCGTTTTCTTAGAGCGTGTCGCCTGTTTCTCGTATAAAGACATGCTTATAACAGTACACAACTGTCACTCGTCTCACTCGTCTCAGTGTCTTGAAAAGGTTCTTACGACAGAGAGAACACTTTTTAATGTCTATAGTCTTTGTATTCTCTAGCTACATTCTCTGTATTCTCTATAGTCTCGGTATTCTCTCCAGTATACTGCACGCATACTGGGAAACTTGCTCATTGTTAAAGTATTATTTATTGTTTATATACGATTTTGCCGAATACAACTGATTTCAGCTTAAAAAAAAAAAAAAATCTACACAACTATAAATATACGCATAAGTACTTTGTATTAGAACACAAACTATATATTATATATTTAAGAGAATGTGACAGCAGAAGAAGAAGAAGAAGAAAAGAATCCAGCTAGATCACAGACAAGACCGACACACACACAACGAACGAACGAACGAACGAACGAACGAACGAACGAACGAACGAACGAACGAACGAACGAACGAACGAACGAACGAACGAACGAACGAATATATTTATATAAAAATAAGGTCAAAGATTGTAATTTGTGTGCGTAAATTATATAATATAATATATAGGACTGCAACTAATTTACACAACAAACGATACAAATATGCAACATTGACCACTAACAACTGAGTTTTTCTTCCTCTCGTGCTTGCGCATTTCCGTCGAATATACGTTATATGGTTGTATATTTTCTTGGACTTGTATAAGAAAAGAAAGAAAGAAAAAAAAAAGAAACATGTAATGTTCTTCATTTTTTTCACACCAACTATTGTAATATATGATAAGAAAGTAGACACCTGTATATTGTTTGCAAAGAAAAAAGAAAACAGAAAAATAAAAAGACAGAGAAATAGAGGGAGTGAGCTATGTTTGAGATTGCTTTCTGCATTCAACTAAATTGTACAACAAAATCAGATTCTTTTTGAAAAATGTTGGTGGCCCTGAAAAGGGCCGTTGTAAGTGAAGTTTCTGTTGTGTTGACTTTACTTGGCAGCTTTCTGTGTCTTCTTTGGCAGAAGTACAGCCTGGATGTTTGGTAAAACACCTCCTTGGGCAATGGTTACACCAGAGAGAAGTTTGTTCAATTCTTCGTCGTTTCTGATGGCCAACTGGAGATGACGGGGGATGATTCT
>NW_027268206.1:0-25883 GCF_963676685.1 Mytilus edulis
CCCACATATCACATGTATTTAGATGGGGTTTTGTTGCTCAGTATTTTAGTTTTCTATGGATTTTTTTGGGTACTGTTGTTGATTTTTGGTCGTTTATCGTTTTTCCCATCATTTCCCATAGCATTGTCATTTGTTTCGAATAATAAGTTTGAATATTATTTTTACATCTTTCGTATCTCTATTCAATAACAAAATTAAATATTAACAAAAAGATGACATATTCTTTGGTGTCAGTTGCCTTGTTTTGTTTATTCGGACAATTTTTTACATTAAATAAATATTCTCCTTTTTTTTTTTTTTTTTTTTTGAATTTTTTTTTTATAAATCTGCGCGTTGTTTTTATCACAGATCATTCGCTTTAAAATGTGTCAATTACATAGTTGTTTGATATTTTAAGGCTCAGTGACAAATAAACATGTTTGGCCTCTGGTCTTTGTTAGTCTTGTATGATTTTTTATTTTAGATTCTTGTGTATAATTTGGAGTGAAGTAGGACGTCCATTATCACTAAACTAGTATGTATATTGTTTAGGGACCAGCTGAAGGACTCCTTCGGGTGCGGGAGTTTCTCGCTGCATTGAAGACCTATTGGTGACCTTCTGCTGTTTTGTGTTCTTTGGACTGTCTTTTTGACACATTCCCATTTCCATTCTCAATTTTATTGGTAAGAACAATTACATGATCATATCAGAGGAATGTACGAATTCCATAAATTAAATGCAACAGTAGTTAAGCGGTGTTTGAACTTAAAATCAAATTACTACGAAGATACCAATAAAAGTAACACATAAGAACAGTTGGTATCGCGTGTTTACTCTATCAGTATTTAACTTTACATTTTTAAATTTAGGTACTCCATGCTTTGACCTTCGTATTTTATTTGGCTTCTCGATTATATTTTTCATTCGAGCGTAACAGTTGAGAATTTGCAGATGAAACGCGCATTTGGCGTACAAACTGTGTCTTGGTACCTATGATGAGGTTGTTAAGCTATGTTCTAATCTTGAAATAAAGTCCTAAAAGGACAAGACAAAGTTATATCCCAGGCATAGATTACATTACCCGTATTCGGAAAAACCTTTTGGAATTTTGGCTCCTCAATGCTGTTCAACTTTGTAATTGTTTTGGCGTTTTCACTATTTTAATCTGAGCGTCACTGATGAGTCGTATGAAGACGAAACGCGTATTATATTATAATCCTGGTATCTTTGATTACTAATTTTTAGTCCACTTAATTGAAAATTGGTTGATAAGTTTTGATTATTGATCAACCGCTTTTCCTTATGTTTATTATTTTTTAAAACAATGTTTCATCCGTCGCATATATCGTTCAGCTTATTTTTTGTACGTAACTAAAAGCGCATGTTGAATTAACACATTTTTATTGGGCTTAAATGATTTGAAAGATTTGAAATAATAACACAATTTGGTGTCCAATATATCTTATCATTGAAATCCTATTTTGGGAAACTATCAAACAGTCTATGACTTGGTAAAACTCTTTGTTGTATAATTTCATTTATAATGTTTTAAATACATATCGACTTATAGTCTGCAAAATTTCATTCTAATAAACCATAAATTGCTTATTTCAAATATCACACCATGTGGTTCAAAGAAAATATGTTATTTAATATGTTTTATAACCATTCACAAGTTTTTAAAAACGGTTTTAGGCACACAGTGCTAGACTTTATGCCCTGGTGAGAAAAAAGACACAACACAAACATACAAGTTAGATTTAGTTGACGTGCAATGTGCATAATTTTAATATTGCCTTCTGTATGAGTGACATCAAAAAGCCTAAAGCAAATACAAATAGCTTGTACTCAACCGATGATAAATATCTACTCAATATTTGACATGGTAGGTACGAATTAAAGGATAAGTCAATGAGACATTTATCCAACCAAACGAGGAACCAAAAAAAATGCATTTACTGTCTCAGTCTATACAAAAAAAAATAATTACTCATATGTCCTGCTCTTATAAATACCCTTAACGGTGACCTTTTAATAAAGGACTACTGTCAAAATGAAAAAGGTCCTAAGCCTTTACGTTATTCATTCGTTTCAACTCGGCCGATTCCGTACCCTCATCTAACAGGAGAGTAGAGGATTATACTGAGGATTGTCGAATGGCTAAGCTACATTGATTATTCATCACAATAATGTACCATTCGACAATCCTCGGTATAATCCTCAGTTTGTTTGGATTTATGAGTTTGACTGTCCCTTTGGTATCTTTCGTCCCTCTTTAATTATACAAATTTTTATTTTGCAACTTGCAGTATGGTTTTTCTTTTTTTTTTTTTTTTAAACAAATTGTAATTGAATGACATGGCAATAACAGCCGTTTTTACTACTTTCATATAATAAATGTCATGTAAATTTAATGGAAAGGTAATGAAATAAATGATGTTTACCAATTTTTAGGTACTTCAAACAACAAAAGTCGGACTCGTTTTAATTCAATGCAAGTAAAACAAGAGAAGGTTTGTTGACAGGGTAGATATTCCCTGCTATACGTTCATATGTGCCTTCATAACATGTATAAAAGTTAACTTTGAATATACATGTTTATTACTTTCTAATTAACTTAATAAATTTGAAGCAGGCAATCAAGTTTGCTTTATCTTTGATTAACCAAGCCGATACCTTCTTTTTAGGACTGTTCAATGTCTTTTCACGTGTCAATACAGGTAACTACTGTACACATCTGTATATAGATAGACGTGCAAATTCAACGGTCAATTAATATAGTATCAAATATAGTAACATCAGTATCAGATGAAAACCATTCGAATAAGGAATTAAAACTAATTGTTTAGATCATAATCATCACTGCCAGTCTCCATGAGTATCATTTATCCTTATAGTATCCCTATTTTGACAATTTTACCTATTATGCCTGTTTGTTTTATTCACGCATCGTTGTAAATATAATAAAATTTGATGCGACTGTCATATAAGTGAGAGGCTAGCGCTATATAACCAGATTTAATCCGCCATTTCCTACATAAGAAAATGTATATACCAAGTCAGGAATATGACATTGTTGTCCATTCGTTTGATATGTTTGTGCTTTTGATTTTGCCATTTGATTGGGGACTTACCGTTTTGAATTTTTCTCGAAGCTCAGTATTTTGTGATTTTACTTTTTGTAAAAACTTCGTTACCGACATGATTTTGTAAATTAATTATTTTTTTTGAAACTAAGATTTAAAAATATTACCTTAGATGGATTTTGACTATTGTTTCAAGTGGTTTTTTTTTGTTTTTTAGGGGTTGGGGGGGGGGGGGGGGCTTTGGAACTGTTCCAAATGAGGGTTAATCGAGAAATGCAGACGTTTAAAATTTATAATGAAGTTTATATTTTTATTTCTAGTATATTACATGAATTAGAACCGTATATTTTTGGAAGTGTTGGTATCGGCCTGATTTCATTGGAATATTTAAAGTATTTAAAAAACAAAGAAAAAAATACAAAAATGTATCATTTTGGGCGTTTTGTTAAGAATTTATGTCAATGATAAATAAATGTATACTGTCATGTTTTTTAAGCAACTTTCTAATGTATTTTGGAATAAATTTACCATTGGTAAGGGAGAAAATGTATTATTGATAAAATAGCAGCTGATAAGAATGTTTTAAAGATTAAGTTTCCAGGCGATCATTATATCAAAATTTGGCGATATGACAGTGTAGAATAATATATGATTTCATTGTCAAAGATTAAATACTTTCATTGATACAGATAACAAAAAAAGAGATGTTGGTCAAGACAGTAACCAAATCAAATAACCAAAGACATAGATAGGTTAGAAAACAGTCATCAAAAATTGACATGTATTTCTGTGCAGCATATCAAGCTATAACTCGTTGACGATCGAGAATATGTAAAAGTGGTGAATAAATTAAGAAGAAACCATCATAAAAGTGCAACCAACACCAAAGTATCTAAACACAACGATATGCCAACAGAAAACCACTGACGAGGCTCCTGACTTGGTAGAGATACATGAATGTGTTTCGGGTTTTCTGACAACTATCAAAGTTCTCTTTTTAATCCGTTAATTGATTGTTGATGTTTAGATGTCTACAATGTATGAAGTAAGTTTGTCAACTGTTGTTGTGTTAGAAGTGTTCGTTTTAACTACATTTTTCTCTAACACTGAGTATCTTTTTCAAGTAAATAGATTATTCAAGTAGAAATTCAAAGTAGTAGTGCTAGAGGTGAAATCATTATAAACAGGCACTGACAAACAAAATCAATGGTCAGCAAAAGGGCAAGAAAATTTCAATTAAGGTGGGTACCTAGCACTACAGGGAGATAACTCTGTAAAATCAGCTAAACGTTTTAATTACATTGTGTTGTGAAGGGAATCTTAAGCTTCTAAATGATCAAAATTAGTGTTTGTCAAACTGCTAAATAACCAGTGTAATTTTTCTGATAAATTGGTTGGTTCAATCTTTTTTAAATTTTTATACTTTTTGTCAAAGGATCAAAGTAAAAACGTTGTCCAAATTTTATGAAAATTAAACGAGCCAAATTAATTTTAGTGAAAGTGTAAGGTACCACCTTAAAAATCAAATCAAAACAGATGTCATGATAACAAACTATATCTTATAGAAATGAAAACATTAAATATTGACATCACAAAATACAAAATACAAAATACATGCAACACACATAAATATTCCGATTCAAATCATACAATTGAAATTAATACAAATCATAATAAACGCAAAAAAAAACTTTAACAACAGAGCTATATTTTCCAGCAATAACAAGAATCAAAATAGTAAATAAACATTAAACCAAACTCCAAGGTGAATTAAAAAATGACAAATCAAAGGATTGACTATATTGACCGATAAAATCACTAGAAAATTAAATGGCTTTATTTTTACTTGATTCAGACATTTTGGAAATGTTTGGTTTAACCTAGTTTATAGCTATCCAAACCTCTCACTTGCATGCCAGTAGCTTATAGATCCTTTATAATTAACAAAATTATGTGAGCAACCCAAATATATATGATGTGTTAAATATAGAAAAATATACAATTATTACATCAAATTTAAATAAATATTCATTATTTTATCATGTGTGTGAATTGCTACTATTGATGATGTACTTTTAGTCTCCGATATACAATGTATCAACCGCCAGTTAGATATTGCTAATATACTGGCATTATTCAATAGATGTGTATTAATCGTATTTTTTTCTTTTATTTTGCATGTACAAAATTTAAGGTTAATCCTTAGACAATATTGTTGTTACGCATTCGTTTGGTGTGTTTAAGCATTTTTTCGCCATTTGATTAGGAAGCTACCATTTGATTTTTATGGGGGGGGCTAGGATGAAATTTGAAAAAAATAGGCAGGACAGGAGTTTTGAGTAAAAAAAAAGGCAGGATGAGCATCTTGGCAAAAAAAAAAGGCAGGATGACAATTTGGGTAAAAAAAGTCAGGATATACTAGTAAAAAAAAGGCAGGACCGAATAGAGTAAAAAATAAAAAGGCAGGACAGAGATTACAACTAAAAAAAAGCAGGACAAAATTTTTCATCCTAGCCCCCCCCCCCCCCCCCCCCTCCCTTAGGGACTTTCCATTTGATTTTTTTTTTTACTTTTTGACGTTGGAAGATTCCAGCTGTTCTGCTGTGCGTTTTTTGTTTGTTTGTTGTTGCAACAAAACGAATAATATGGGGTGACCTACAAAGAAGCAAACTAACCATAACACCATTGTCAAAAGAAAATACGATTATGGCAATACAAGCATAATAGCCAACAAAACACCCCTTTGAAAACTAAAGAATAACTGAAACACCATCATATACAAAATATTGAATTAAAGTGGTAGGATTGCCAATGAATCAACTCTCCACCACAGACCAAATGACGTAGAAGTAAGCAATCATAAGCCAATGTACGACCAGCAACAATGAGCAAAACTCAAACTGCACGTCAAGCCAAAAAAAAACTCTCAATGCCACTGTAAAACAATGCAAACACGAGAAAAGTACTAACGGTCTGATATATGAACAATCACAAACCAAACACTTTTAAAAAACCTAGAACTTCCACATGTTCCTAGGCAGGTTAATCAGTTTATTATTTTGTTTCCCAAACATTTGATCCTGAATCTACGTGTCGAGCTCAATTTATTGTAATGTTAATAACTAAAACCAGTATTACATAGGATATCAAAACATGACAATATTGATGTCAGTTTTACTTTTATATGACATGGCAATACCTTATTGTTGGTATATGTTAGATCACAAAACCTGACAGTTCAAATGGTCAGCTTCACTTTTCTATGACCTGACAATATCTTATTGTTCTATTATATAGGTTTATGAAACTTGACAGTACACATTGTTAGCTTTTCTTTTTAATTCTGATTTGACATACCTTAGTGCTGTATTATATAGGATAACAAACTTTACAGTTTGAAATGGCAGGTACATTTTTCTATGACTTAACAATACCTAATTGTTGTATGATAAAGGATTAAAACTGGACAGTATAAATTAATGCTTCACTTGTCAGTTTAAGTTGTCAGCTTTATGAATTATAAGCATCACTTTTTCTATGACTTTACAACACCTAATTGCCTCATTGTATAGATAACAAAACTGGACAGTATACAATGTAAGCTTCACTTTTTCTATGACTTGACAACACCTAATTGCTGCATTGTATAAGATAACAAAACTGGACAGTATACATTGTAAGCTTCACTTTTCTATGACTTGACAAAGAAAAAACCTCACTGCTGTATTATATAAGACAACAACACTGGACAGTAAACATTGTAAGCTTCCTTTTCTATGAAAGAGAGGCGATACCAGGGACCTTCTAACTCATACGTCGAAAATAAACTAACCGCTCCATGGTTAATGAAGAAAAATACAAGTAGACAAACAATAGTACACAAAACACAACATAGAAAAAAACACCCCTTGATAATACCTTATTGCTGTATTGTATATGATCACAAACTGGACAGTATGGATTCTCAACTTTTATTTTTTCTATGACTTGACAATAACTTTCTACTGTATCATACAAAATAACAAAACTGGACAGTATGAATTGTAAGGTTAACTTTTCAGTATAAATTGTTAGTCTCACTTTTCTATGACTTGACAATACCTTGTTGCTGTATTGTAAAATATCATATACTAGTAAATGGACAGTATATAGTGTCAGCCTCCACTTTCTATGACTTGACAATACATTATTGTTGTATTTTAAGAATGCACTCTCCTTATTAAATTATTTACATATTTTATTCGAATGTGAAACTAATCTTACCGATCTACCATTAAATTCTGTATTTGTACTCTTACCTGTAATCTTTCAGGCTGAGTGATCCGTGCGGTGAAAGGGATGAATTTGTGGATTTGTTCCTCGGAAGGACACGTTATGATGCGGTCAAGGAGAAATGATGGGTATTAATATTGTACAATGTAATTACAGTGCACAGGATTACAATGAGAAAGTACCCGTATGTCATCGACGGAAATGAACTGCACAGTTATTATGGTTTTTGGTAATGATAAATAAAAAAGTGGTAAATTAAGGAGATAAAACAAGTGGAACAGACATTCGAAAATATGTGAATTTGGTATTTCCAGATAAATTTGGCATACAGTTGATGTGTTTTGACTAACATAATTGGATTCAAAATAGTCAGACAGTGTTATTAAGTTTTTTGTTTGTATTTCGTAACATTCATGTACAACTTCTCTATGCAAATCAGTTATTATTGGAAAGTACTAAGTCATCCTAGAAGAACACTCATTAAGAGGGCGGAATCTTTCCGGAAATGCGTCTATTTTACAACTGAAATCAATTTCAATGTACGTTTGATAACGTTATTTAAAAAACTAGTGCAAAAATTTTCAAACGGGATTTTTGACCTTAACATGCAAGTACAACGAATATTGGTACTGTTATATTTTTTCCTACTGTTTCCAGCGAATATAATTGGTTTGTGGTGGTAAGTACAGCTAATTTGAATATTCATTACTAATTTGCATATCATTAATGGTAGAAATAAAATTTTGCCTCCGTCCATTGAGCACTTACAAACTGATAACAGACTGGACTATATATTCATAATGTTAATGAAAAAACGCACCAATTGCCTTTGAGTTGACACACGCTTAATGAAAAGGACGCACCAATTATTTGGCATGACAGTGAAAAAAAAAGGATTTGCATGCATCAGATAGTTTACATAAGCATTATTTGGCGATTTTTATTTTTTTTAAATTCGCTTGAATTCTAAATACATGAAAAAAGAACAACTATGTATTAGCCACTGAGACATTTTATGGATACTTATTTTTCAGACTTTGAAAAAATGTGTTTTTGTTTAAGTTTGTATTACTTAACTAAAATAAACAATTGAATTTATTTATGAACCTCGTTAGAAATATATGATAAACTAGACTAATTACAAAGTATAAATATCAACCGCAGACGAAATGTATAGTGTAGTAATTCTCTATTAATTATTTTTCATCTTAAAACAATTGCGCTCATCTTTACATCATTAAAACCCGCGATTATGAAATCTTCAAACGTTATGTCAAATGTATATTTCATTAAAAAGGTGACTGGGGTTATTTTTCGAAGTACTATATAAATTATAAAATTCTTCAAAAAAAGTAAAAATTATGCAAAAATTTATCCTTAAGTAGAAATATTACAAAATGGTTAAACATCAATCAGAAATTTATTAAAAGTGTTTTTGAGAGATCGTTTAAATCAGATAAAGTTAGACATTTAAATCGTAAATTGTCATACTTTTAATATGCATGAAAAAGGGCCGTTACACTTGCTGAACAAACATGTATTGCTACAAATTCACCTATTTCCTTTTTTCTGATTGAAATTTATATAATTTCAAAATAATATTTTCTATTAGTTTTATCTGGAATTATATATGTTAATTGAATTTACCTTTAAAAGTTAAATATTGAGAAAGAAATTTATGCAAAATAACTGCATCAAGTATTATAGTCCTCACAATATATTTGATGAAAACTAAAGTTTTGAAACATATTTTCCCATAATTTGAACTCTTTTATATTTATGAAATGGTATGTACATTTTATCAAGTTCTATCCAAAGATTTCTTTAGAACTTTACGTTTCTTAATTGAAGTAGATATTGCAGGTTTTTATGGTTTCGATGCACATGTTTGCATGAAAAATTGACATTGGACATCAAGAAAACTGTCAGAATCAATTCATATGATTTCGAAGGTTCTTTTCAACCGTTGGTACATCACAAACAATTTCATTTAATGATTTATTTGCACAACCGTGAATTGAAATCAAATTATCAAAGGTCAATTTTATATCCAGATTGACAAACAATTCGTTTAATTATTTGTACTTTATAAAGGTTACAATTTATTTCAGCTAAAAATTCAAAATATAAAATATAAACAAAACCATGGTCAAGACCTAAACTATGACTACTATTCGAACACTTAGTCTTCATCCAAACATCCGGGCACTTTACATTTCCATAAGCAGCATTATTGAGCTAGTGAACTAAAGCATGCCTATTCGCGGTAATGGAATTTCATGTACAAAGATGAGAAATGAAATGTAAAATAACAAAGAATACCGAAAATTTAAAACGAAAAGTCCCTTATCAAATGACAAATCAAAAGCTCTAATACATCAACCAAATAGAAAACAACTGTCATATTCCTGGCTTAGTAATGGTACAGGCATTTCCATAAGTAGAACGTGTTGGATTAAACGTCGTGTTATAGCTAGCTTAATCTCTCACTTATTGATAGTCGCATAAAATTCCATTATATTGACAACAATGTGTGAGTCGCTGATTTGAGTCAACTGCGCGAGTAACAATACTTTTCATTACTTGGTTTTCTTCTTGCCTCTTGTTTTTTTCTTTTTTTTCAATTGACATTTTGTTTCAATCAAACAAATGTATCCCATAATATGATATTTTAACCTAGAGTATACGTAGTCCTAAAAAAACTACGGCTTTTTCAGTGGCATTATTGCACAGTTTTCGGCTTATGGTCTACCCACTTTTAATATCGAAAATACAAATTTTAGTTTTAAAATAATCTCGTATAGTCTTTATACTTTTCCAACTCTAACAAAACTCTTTCCTTAAAGTAAATGTGAAAAGCAAAATAATGTATGCCCAAGGTGACCAAGCAAGTTGTTTTTTGTTTTTTTTCATTACCCCAAAAAAATTTTGGTATACTTTTGTAGATATAAATGATAAATATATTTCATACCGTAATTTATAACTTTAAGTGATTTCTTTTGAAATGTAAATGAGAGTCAGGATAAAGGTCCTTCATTTCTTTAATTTGTTGTGCCATTTTTCTTAGCTCTACCTCAGGCATAAAATACCTTAGCTGGATTTGGCAAAACTTTTAGCAATTTTTGTCCTCTATGCTCTTCAACTGCGTACTTGGCCTTTTTAACTTTTTTGGATTCGAGCGTCACTGATGAGTCTTTTTTTTACGAAACGCGCGTCTGGCGTATATGCAAAACTTAGCCCTGGTATCTATGATGAGTTTATTCATACTTTTTGTCTATTATTTTCTATTCTTCATATTTTTTTCTATTTTTCACTATTCTTTTTACTTTAGCACGTCATTATTCTCTTTATTTTTTTTTATTTTTTTTTATTTTAGTCTCAGCTGAGGTTTTTTCTGCCCCTTAGTCAGTTTGTTGTCTCTTGTACACATTCCCCATTCGTAATTTTACAATACCCTTTCCTATTCATATCTATTTATCCATATTATCACAATGAAGAGCCAGAAATATTAAATCTTTAGATTCAAAATGGCAGGTTTGTAATTAAAAGGGGTCATTTCCGTGGCAATTGAAAAACTTTAATGGAAACAAATCTAAGAAATATTCACTAATCATTATATTATAAGTGAATATAGTTTTATTTCTATAAAAAAAAATGAATTATGCTTCTGACGGATAATCCACTTTTGGCCTTTGAAAATTTTTGGTCTGACAGAGAATTCTAAAGTATATCAATTCTCATTTTCTGTCAAAATTAATAAGTGGTGCACATTTTGTCAATCTTTATAAATTTATAATCCATTTCTAAATAGCAAAAACCGTTGAGAATGTGAGCGGAAAATTTCGTTGTTATATGGGCCTTTTCTGTAAAACAATAATACTCATCTGAAATGACTAGACTATGACGTCATGACGGCGCGCGCAACCAAAACATTGTCCTACAAGACAAACATAGCCAAAAGTTGTCCATTAAATATGTCTGAAACATAATTTGCAGACAGCATTTCTACTTATTACCCTTTGTAAATACCTGCTTTAAAATATCGAATATTGAAAGAAGCCTTCAAGATTTTTTTTAGTTTACTTAGTTCATGCACCTTGAAATTTTGCGTTAATACGCTTGTTCAAAAAATGGTAAAAATGTACAGCCCCCTTTGATAACTGCAGATATGTCTAAATCTATTAAGAAATCATAACCATTGAAACAAAAAAAGTTCTCTTATTTGACAGTTTCGCTTAGATTTACTTGGTACCACTTGTTTAAGAAGAAAAGAAACGTCTTTTAATCTTTTTATATGTTAACACTTCGTTTGACAAAAGGTGTATTCGATTACAAACTTTGAAAGTTAAGAAATTTGTTTGAACAATAGATCAACCTAATTGATACCCATTTAAAACTGTAACAGTAGTATTTGTAAACATTCTCACGAGATCTCACGCGATTAGATCACTGATAATTAAACGGCTCAACGTGGCAATAGCCCTGCCCCTTTGAAGTTGTAAAGAGATGGTATGACCTCAGTTTTATTACATTATGCGTCGGTGCACTGTGCCTGTCCCTAAATCTATTTCAAATTAAAATAGAAGTCCTATGACTGTTTTATGAATTGAAAATTCACAAGATTCTTCAATTAGATATCTTCAATAAACTGTCATTCAGTACAAAACGGTTCATTCAAAATATATGTTAACCTATCAAAAATGGACCCTTAAATATGTATTAGGTTTCCAATCTTCTTGAATATATGTTCTAATGATTTGACAATTAATGATTGAAGGACAGTTAAATTGATATAAATTTGTTTGCAGTAAGAGGGAAAATTAAATGTGAAACAACTATATATTATTTACTTAATTTTAATTTAATAAAATATTAAAAGAAACATCCTTTAATAATACACCCTTTTTAATTCAATTGTGGCTTTAATATGAAAATTTAATATAAAATGCAATTTTAACATTAGACTAAATTATGCATAGTACTATATATATCATTTGTGAGACAGAATTCAATAAAGTCTTTTATTATAACCGCACCTAGTATCGAACTGATAAAAATATTCATCACAAAAGGCATACCAATCTAAATTTTTGTGTCTAAATTTATTGAAAATTACTTGTAATTTAAACAAGTGGGTAATTCGAAGTTCATTTTCATTGTCAAACAAGTTCAATCACACATTGAAGGACAATCATTCAGTGTTTGTATTTTATATGAAGGACCTGATTTGGGGTTGGGGTGGGGTAGGGGGGTCTCGTCACGATTCAGGAATTGATTTTTTTTGTCAATCACGGTTCAAAGAAAATACATTTCCATGATCACGGATCACAAAAATATAAAAATAAAAATCTGTAGAAAAACGGATCAGGATAGCGAAAATGCGCCAATCCTCGATAACGAGTATAACCCATCAGGCCCCTCATATATTAGAAACGCACAAATGGTGGTTTACTCTATCAAATCACGTGAAGTACATGTAGGAGTAGCAGTTTCATTAGAAATTTTGTAAGAGTTACAAAATGTTTTTTGTAAATTAACTTTTCGTGGCGAAAAGAGGGTGCGACAATGTACCAGTACAAACTATACAAGCTCGATTACGGTATATCCCTTAGGCCGTTAGTTTTCTGCATTGAATTGTTTCCCATTTTGTAACATTGGAATCTTTTATAGCTTACTATTGCTAATGCTTTTTGCTCTTTGTAAAAGGCCGTAGAATGATCTGAAATTGTTCCCATTTTTTTTTCATTTGGTCTTGATAGTAGATAGAAATGTCTCATTGGCAAGCATACCATATCTGTTATATACAAAGTTGCGAGTTGGGTAAACATTAAATAAGACGGCACCAAATGTAGGGTTACCAATGGTAGTTGGTAGATCAAACATGCGTCTTTGTGATTCAGATTACTCTATAACGTTTTCATCCTTTTATCGCACATTTAGATATTAACACGTGAAAATATATTTGTATCTAACGATTAGTAAGAAATGATTTTACAAGTCCATATTGCAAAAAACATACTAACGGTTTAACTTATGTATCCATCACGACAAAAGTTATTAAAAACACCATTAAAATGAAAAGCTGAATTTTAACAACTACTACATACAGTTCAAACATTTCAATGCTCGTTTTAGTAATTTTAAAAATGAAAACTATGTCAGTAGATAGATATAGGAAGATGTGGTGTGAGTGCCAATGAGACAACTCTCCATACAAATAACAATTTAAAAAGTAAACCATTATAGGTTAAAGTACGGACTTCAACACGGAGCCTTGGCTCACACCGAACAACAAGCTATAAAGGGCCCCAAAATTACTAGTGTAAAACCATTCAAACGGGAAAACCAACGGTCTAATCTATATAAACAAAACGAGAAACTTTGTATATCGAATTCTGATGTCAAATCTTTTTCAATATTTCTTGATACTTGTTTGTGGACAACCTATCGAGTAGACCCTCGCTTAAAGTCAAAGCATTGTGTTAATTCTCATTGTCTATAAAGTAGGTATTTAGGTGCAATTTCTCAACAGGTACATTAGAAGATACATAATAGACTGTCAATATTTTTCGGCGGTCGTAAACAATTGAAAATACACATTGTCTGGTATTCAAAGAATTGATAGCATGTGCAAAAGATTCATTAACAAACACAATAAAACAATTCAATCTGTACTTTAAAAAACGTAGGTTTAGTGATACTTGCTGTTAAAGCATGTATCAAGATGTTTAACGTCCAGTGGCAAATTAATTGATTTTCAAGACGAGTTAAGTAGTTATAGATATAAATCCTGCTTGTAAAGCCTTTACAAAAATTACGACCAAAAAATAGGAATTTCACAATCATGAAAGGTACTGTATGAAAAAGATTCAAAGAAATTATGATAAGGTGTTAAGGAGAAGTAGGGGGTAAAATATTATAAAGTCATTGTCTATGTCACCCCAAAGCTCATTCAGATGAAAACATTAATTAAGCTTTGCAAAAGAACATCAAGGGAGTAAGATTCTGTGAAATCTTTAAAATTCAATTCAATTCATTTCAAATCTTTATTGCCATAAACTACATATTTATAGTATGTGACACAAAATAACAAAATTTAAAAAAAAAATAACAACAAGTTATTTTTTATATACACAATAAAAGTAAATATTTCAAGAGTCCCCTGTCCTCAGTTCAATAGACTGTTTTAAAAAGGATCCTAATTTTGTGAAGCAGTATTGGTGTAGTTGCGAATACGGAAGTTTGACAAAAAAAGAGCACATAGACGGATGGACTGACGTTCAGACTCACCCGTTACTATATAATGCCCCGCTTTAGATAGAGCTTCAAAATGAGAGGGGAATAAATCTCCTAGAAATGCAATCCATATGCAATAATGGATGATTTAAAGATAACACCTTGGTCAAATATAAAATAACACAACTTTTCACTAAAGATTGAGGATAGTAGTCTTCACTTTGGAAATACTATCAGTTGCTTGATTAACTTCAAAATTTCTTATGATGCCTCCAAAATCCTACCAGTAAAGAATTCTATCAAAACGAAATAGTAGAGTTTGCAGCATTATGATGTAAACTAATTATCTATAATTTTCGGGTTTTGCCTCATTATAATTAAGATGAAAATAGATCATGAAATGATTTTAAAAGTCGGTCAATTGAGTAAAGGTATGCCAATAATGGTCTTTGTGTCGGTTCGTAGAGATATACTCATTTAATTTGATTGGTTGAATTCTGAGTCTGAGTACCATTAAAACTTTTATGACTGCAAAACCGCATCACTCTTATTTCCGAACGGAAAGGAAATAAGCGAAGCAGTAGTATATAAATGTTCTAAAAATGCTAGCCGGTAACTTCGTTCGTCCCATTAGACTTTTTATTCAAAATTACGATAACGACATGAACTGGTAAACCGGACGAACGAAATTTCCGAAACGTCAGGCAAGATGTTCACGTTCATGCTTCATTTTCAACAGCCGCATTTTATAGTTTGTTTATAAACCTGCAGTTTATTCGGAATCGTGGGTGGGTGCTTGTAAACTCTCACTTTAACATAAACATGTACATGTTTAAAAATGTGTTTGAAAAATACAAATTATGTAGTGTTTAAAATTAATTCTTTGAAATAGGTGGGTGGTCAAATCGAAAAAGGAAAATTTCCACACCAAAACTGCGGTTATGCAGTGGCTCCACCAAAAATTTGCACTAAGTTGGTTTTTTTTATGAAAGTTTATGTAATATTTTAATCCTTCATGCCACAAGGAAAACAATATAAGATCACACGTATTAACAAATAATTCCACCTACGCTTTTAAATGTTTATATAATTTGATATTTATCTGTTTGCCAAGAGGATATTCCGAGACAAAAAAAAAACGTAACCACTGGTTGCACCGTTCAAAAATGTAAATCATAAATAAATAGAAACGTTTAAATTATATATATCTTTTCATTTGATAAAAAGAAAAAAAAACTGTCCTTGTGTTGAAATTTAGTCGCATACTAAGTCTCCATCTTTTCTAAACGCACCCATTGTCTCGTGGTTCAATCTCCGACGTAATCAAATACGAAACTGATAGTTGCAGACGACATTTAGGAGTATGAGCAAATTTTGCTCTGAAAATTGGTATGTCTGCTTGTGGTTGCGGATAACCTACATGCAGTATGATGAAAATCCAAAACCAGTTAAATCACGGTATATTCGAATCTTATTAACCATGGACGGATTCAGGCGGGGGCGTGGCGGGCGTGCGCCCCCCTTAAATTAGTAAAGCATGGGTTGTCTTCAGCTTAATAGAGAATTATTTACGCTCGGCGAAAATTTAAGTTTGCGCCCCCCCCCCCCCCCACCCCCCCCCCCTCTCCCCCCCCTAAACTAAAATCCTGGATCCGCCCCATTTAACATAATGTTGTCCTTAATATGTTGATATATTTGCCACTGGCCGTTAAGCTTTTTCAAAAATCATACTGTCCTCCTTATTCCTGATTGACCAGAACTATTATCCTTGATATGGTTATCTTTCTAACGACATCTTTCGTAGTTGGTTTGTTTTAATTAAAAAAAAAAACTTTAAATAGGAATTTCGGCTGTTTCAAACTGTTTTTATGATTTTAAGTAAATCAAATAGTCAAAATTAATAACGATTTTCAGACAGTAAACAGTGTCAGTTGGATATATATTTGATGTTTATTTGTTTGGTTTTTTTTAATGTGTTAACAAGAAATGTAAATCTGTGAAATATTGATTTCCTTTCAGAGATCATGAATTTATTTATTTATTTAAAATTCTTTTTGCTGGAATTCTAGCTGATTATCATGTTCCAGTATGACTTTTTCCAAACGGAAGATGACTTATGTTCGGTTCTGTTCTTATTTTTCTGGTATAAACTTTCTAAGATTTTATTTATTTATGTGTTTTTGTTCTCTGTATTTATTAGTTTTATTTCATATTGTTTTATTTTTTTAACTTTAAGTGTTTCGTGTTGTCTCGGTTGTTTTCAAATGAATGTACCTGCTTATTGTTTTCCGAAGATCACTAGATTTTTCAGGGTTTTTCTTTTCAACAGATTACCTTAGTTCTGGTTATGCGTTATAAAACATATATGTGACTTTGATCAGCCCATTTCTTAACTGCATCGTCATTCCCGAACTTTATGAGTTTAAAATGGTCGTCTGATGTGGAAAATTCGAAAATTATACAAAGCCGCAATGTATTAAATATTTAAGATACTATCTAATTGAATATCGTTTTTGGGTCCTGTTTCAAAGTGTGACATGGTTTATTGTGGTCTTTGGATGTTTTTTCTCACTGTTTTAGTATAATAACACACTGGATCGTTAACACTATAATATGATCATTTAATCAAGTAATTAAACACAAATCTTAGCTTCATTTTACGTGTAAATGGTTGTATAAAAAAATACATTTTGAGACATTCCTTCGTTCTCAAATTCGCGATAATTGAACTTTTAAAGTTGATTTCAACCGCATAAAATTTTAAATATTGTCACTTTATTTGGTTTACTATTTAATTATCTTGAAACATTTTTAAATATTTAAGATGTTTGTTGCTTTGCATGCACGAAAAACTTTTATTTTCAAATGATTTTTACAATTTTGATAGAATTTGAAACGTTTATACTTTTTCAAAATATTTTTATGTGGGAATTAAATTCAAGATTTAAATGTCGGTTCGGAATAATTAGTTTTTCATGGGAATCAGTTTAAATTATGTTATTTACAAGTTTTAAAATTTGTTAACAAATCAACGAAAGTTTTGGGTACATCTGAATGTGACAACAACCCAACAACGGTCTTCAGTTATATACTGTATTATCAGTAAACCTCTTATTAATAATTGCTCAGGATCTAGATGATTTGTAATTGAATTGAAGGATTTTTTTATCCTGCTTTTAAAGAAGTCAGACTACAAAATGAGTCCAAAAAAGGAATAACTCGCCTGATATTGAAGAAGCCAAGTGTTAAACAGAACACAATTGATTAATATATGTTCGTACATGTAAAATTGCCCATAGCTTGTCTTTCAAAATGCATTGCGTTGCATTATTTGTTGTGTCTGTATTTTTATGATGGCTTTTTGGCGCCGTATTTTCCTCAAATCAGTCTGTTGTTCCCAGTACTTAATTTAACTGTTCTTACAATTTCAGATTTGGAAATATCTAAATAAAACTAAGACGTAATAAAATTGAAAACAAAGGTTTGAACTCATAAATTGAACGAGCACCTAAATATGCGGGTTTTTTTAAAAAGTATTTAACAGTACAGAAAGTTTAAGACTAAACTTATCAGTTCCACTTCATGAGAATTATGCCTCTAAAACTTAATTATTTTCTCATAAGTGTAATAAATATCGAGTACTACAGATTTCATTACAATTCGATTCTTAAATGTCTTACCAAGGTTGGTGTAAATTAGTTTATATGACGAGTGATTTTGATCCTTATCAACTGTGAAATTGCGAACACAGCCAAGATAGCTTGTCGATAATTAACAGTTCTGATATAAATGTGTGTGTTCCGAGACCTGCAGTAACCGCAAACCGAATAATGGCAAAATACACGTCAACTGTAAACAAAGAAATTTGTTGCATTTCGGAACTCTAAATGCAATGTTTACACACACTGGCTTGTTAGTGGTCACTTTTGTTAAGTTATTTGCAGTGGTTGAATTTAGATTCATGAATTATCAAATTGATTCCACAAATTCCAAATATAGTCAGGCCCGAGAACACAGTTATTTCGTAGTGCATTTCTTTTAGACAATGAATTCAAATTAAAAAAAAAATCGCACCTGCTGTTTCTCAAAAGATTTTTACAGTGTAGTGTACTACCAGTGAGACAAATAATATCAAAATTATAGAAACTTCCACCAGCTCTAACTCAAAATATTGACAATTCTGTTTTAAGGGGGTGTAAAATTCAGTTTGACAGCTTCAGACGTGATAAAATTTAACCTTTTTTACCTGGGCCAAATCACTACTTAACATAAAGATTCAGTACCCAATTTTTTTAACATGTAATTAAATCCCCCTACCTAATAATTCATGCATTTAATATTAAGAAATAAATTGGGAAAGTGTATCAAATAAAACATGCAAGTTATACACTGTTTTCACTAGGGACTATATTCGTTAATTCACGCGACCCCGAATATGATTTCGTTGACAAGCTATATACATTTACAAATATTTTCCAAGGCACCTACTGTAGGAAAAAAAAATATACCACTGAATATATATTGGTCATAACGCGCCAAATCGGGAAAATATAAGTATAAAAATAGACGATTCTAAAGCCGTATTTAAAATCAAAGTGTCGTCGACGGACCGATGACACAGTGGTTTTTAAGTAAAGATAAACAAAAACAGATTAATATTAAACGATTTATTGATAATAAAAAAAGATCTATCTTAAAATACTGTCAAAATCTAGCATTAGAAATGATTGTTTTAACATTATTTATAAATGTTTATTAAAATTATATCATTATATAAGCAAACAAAAAAAAAAACTTGATACATCAATATGAATGTGTTGATGGATAAATAAAGATCATTACATATGCAGTAGAACCCCTAGTGTTGAACCTGGGAACAGTATACCTAACATGTTCCTGGTTGAACTTAATAATTTGTTTACAGTCCAGTTGCAAATATTTCATAAAAAGACCAACTAGTTTTGTTATACCTATTATCAATTAAATATATTTCCAACAAGAATTCCAAGCATGACAGTGAAAATAACCCCTTTTACACCCATTCTATTATTTTAAGTTTGACATATTAATGAACAACGTGTGAAATAGGTATTCTTAAATAAGTATTTATGTCAGAAACATGAATAATATTTCATCAAATGTGTTATATACATTTCAAACTCAATATTTTAACTATTTTGCGAAACTATTTTACTTTTGGAAATTGCAGATATTTGTTTACATGTATTTTTAGTAGATTTGTACACTATTCTAATAAACGTTTTTATTTCTTCTTTTTAATATTTGACTATTTTGATTTCCCAAAAACATTATTTTTAAGATCTCAGCTTTGTTTAAAAATGTTTGAAGAGAGGACGTTTTCCAGGTATATGAAAAGATATTATTGAGTGAAACATTCCCGAAAGTTTTATAAACTTATTATCAATTTCAGTGAGATTTCATTTTAGCATATAATTTTTATTTTTGAGTAGAGATATATTGTTAAAAACCGTGAAGTTGATACATTATGCTGTCAAATCTGACATGTTTTAATATCACTCTTTAAGAAAAGCTGTTTCCATTTTAATTATCTTCACTTGCAATTTAAGTTAGAAAATAATACAGAAATGCTCATTTTTAACGTTGTGCATGCATGTGTAGGAAAACACGTTCATAAGCATGATACATGTACAAGTAACGTCATTAGATACATGTATATACCATTCGAAGTACCAATTATATGATAATCGTCAATAGAAACTATCATTTAGATCTGACCGATTCTTGAATTATACTTGTTGAAAACTATTCCGCCCAGTTGTCGATACTTCACATATTTTCTCTTTGAAGGTGAAGTTGTGGTCTTAAACGTTTTCCAAGTTTCTGTTGATTAAATATATAACTTATATATTTTAAATAAATTCCAGCATGTATCTAAAAAATCGTTCAAGAAGCAACTGCTTTGCGCATTAGTTAACTAAATGGAAGGATAAAAAACATGAGTATTGACAACTTTTCCAAATTTTCACTGTTTTACCCAGTTCACTTTGAGATATGCGTGCTTAGTGACAAATTAATTAAACCTATAAGTGTGATACTTCTTTAAAAAAAAATAGAATTAAGTAGATACTAAATAGTTATGCAATCATTATAATAATAACTTATGTTGGACTTTAAGTTGCTATTTGTTATATTGATTGACCATAGATGCTTTATTGTTTGTTAATAAATCTTTGACATTGTTCAAAACAAAACGATATAATTTATTTAGAACTTTAAAAAAACAACCGATTGGTGTTACAATGCAGAAATAACAAATATATACTAAAACAATTAAAACAATTACACATTTAAACAAGAAAAAACAGAAAACGATCTCTGACATTTATGCAATAATCAATTACTAATAACATATAAAAGTTTTTAGCAGCTTATACGGCGACCTTTCATTTTTGTGAGGGCAACATAGGTTTTGATTTAAAATAAATTATCTAATTCTAAATTTTATATAAATAATCAGAACGGAAGTAAAAAATAAGTTTAAAAAAATAGTTTTGACAACTATTGAAAATTAATCAAAGATATAAAAGGGAAAACGGTTTCATTATGATTCAAGTTGGCAAATATTATTTGTCAAAATCAAAAAACATTCCCTACAAAAAAAATTGAATAGTCGAAAACTTATAAACATAATTTGTTATAGTTAAAATATGTATTTAATTTTTTCATATATACTGTCATTTTTATTACATGTTTCAACACGTTATTAGGGCAGTCGGCAGTCCTTTAGTTATGGATCCCAACAGTATTTGTAGAAAGAGCAGACGATTAGCAGGAAAACAGCGGGAAATTTGCCGGAAGGAGATAGAAATTGTAGAGGAAGTAGCTAACGGTGCCAAAATAGCCTTGGCAGAATGCCAGTATCAGTTTAGACATAGAAAATGGAACTGTACAACGGCTAAAAGGTCTCTAGATAGAGTTATTCGACAAGGTAAGCAAACATGAACTAAGATTTCAGAAAAGATATTTAAGAATGCATAGTCTTTTAGCATAAATGCAAAACTCTACTTCAGAAAACCTGTTTGACTAAATTAAAAACTTTACTTGAGAGAAAATAAGCATTTTTAATTTTGTTTTAAGAAACATGCATAATACATATAGGAATAAGAAGATCTGGTTTGAGTGTCAATGAGACAACTCTCTATAACATTTTCTACAGAACATTTTCACAAAACTTGCTATTAAAAAGACAGAAGTGAGATTACATTGTCCTTCTTGATGAGGATAAGCATTCATAAATTAAGGCGGATTTAAATCGTAGGGAGAAAGACATACATACGTATAGGACGCAGAATGAAAGGAATAAGCAAATTTAAACTGTTAATAAAACGTGAAGCGCGCACAGACATTTTATAAGGAAAAGAACTAAATATCTTATTGATAATGATGTAATAAGACTAAAAACTTGTTAAAAAGAAATCAGCCGGTAATGCCTTAAAGTTCAGCCGTTAATGCCTTAGAGGTCAATCGGCACAAATCTCCTGAATACAAAATGAACAAAATTCTTCCTAATGCCAAAGATTTTGGTCAGATTAAATTCTACCTAATACCAAAGAGGCTAAACCCTCCCAAACGCATGTGATGAGAATGCCGATTGTTTATAATACACAAAGATTATGCCAGAGTAGTTAAAGCACACAATCTTTATAAAGGGCGAACAGAATCAAATCTTTCTGTAAGATAAACCTTTTTTAATACTACACCCTTATTGATGTATACAGTGATTTTATTATTGAAAATAAAGAAATCAACAGACACAAATCTTCTTTATAACATAGTGGTTAAATGGCACTCATATTTATAAAACCAAATCTCCATAATGCCAAAGTTGTGAAATGGCGGATTTTTTCCATTATACCAAAGCCTTCAATGTCGATAATGCCTACACAGTGAGAAGACAAAAAAAAACATAACAAAATAGTGAACTCCAAGGAAAATACAAAAACGAGAAGTCCTTTAAAACTAATAAATCAGACGTGAGTCTTTATAAACCAATTGAACGAATTGAGTGGCCATTATACTCCAATATCCTTATGCCAAATAGGTGAAATGGCAAACTATTCTTTGAAAAGGTGATCTGGTTTTACACTTTTGGATGATGCACACGTTTCTGAGTTTTACCTCTTATTAAAGGTGTTGTAGGTGTGTACAAGTGTTATTAAAAAAAGAGGTCTTCAGGTACTACTCTAGAGGTAGCACATCTTCCTTTTTTCGGGTGTAACCCAGATTTGTGTAGCTTAATCGACGTAAGACTTTTGAATAGCGATAAACAACTGTTGCCTTCATATTTATATATAAGATGGTTCATATCTTAACATTTAAGAGGTTATTTGACTCAAATGTTCATTGATTAAGGGTTCATTTGTTTTTTCTTCTGGTTAGAGGATGATTTAGAAATTAAAGAATCCTTTTGAGAGTTGGAAATGAGAAACTTTGCACAAGATAGAGTAAAAATTAATGTTCTGCAACTTAAAATGTAGGAACCAAATAAATACTAAGTTTAAAGTAAATCCCGATAAAAAAAGCCATTTTGTTTTAAGATTCATATTAGTTGGTAGTTTTCAAAGGTACCAGGATCATAATTCAAATGTTGAAAAATACTGCTTTTAAATTTTATCTATCTATACCGTTAATTCGCCAAATTAAACTACACTCAATGAAGCTAATTCATTTCTAATTGGTATCATATTTTTTCTTTGACCAACAAAACTAGGTCGAGGCAACATCCTCAAACTTATATAATTACATTATACTATAATGCGTTGTTTGATACGGTTTAACTAGTGTAGTAATAAAAATTATATAAAAGCCATCAGTACAAAAAAAATATTCGTAAGTGTATGATAAATTTTATAACATCTTAAAGACTTGGCTTCTGATCTTATATTTAATTTTGGCATGTGATCAACTCACCTGTAATTAAAGCAAAGGAAATTGTCATTTTATCTCTGACAAAATATACATCCACGTTTTACCATCTCCATGCTTCGATTGAATTCATTCTCCTATGCATGTTTAGAGGTTTATTTTAAATTATATATCAAAGCATCTCTGATAAACGCCATGATTCTGGATTGTATCCAAACGTAACTAAACGAAAAGTTTAGTTTAGACGGTCAATTTTACTTTTCGGGGCGAATCTCAAAATAGTATACGCAATATGCGTTTACTGATCTATTTGAACTGATTATGTATATAAGATTTGGACAGTCAGGTTCAATTCATGGTTTATCATTTTAAAGTAACGTACAAGAAGTTAATTTATATTTTTTTTATTAGCTTAAAGGTTGTTTGAGATATTCCCTCAAATTAAACTAAAACATGTCAATCAAACTTGATAAACTATAACAGCTGTGAATACCCAATTTCCCAAATTAAAACATGAATTTTTCATGTAAAATGAAATATTTGGACAATTATTTTGCACGCATATAAAATGCCAACATCTGATTATACAGGGTACGAGTATGTATTACCTTTCATAATATTCATAGATTAAAAATCTATGTCATAAAATTCTAAGAAGGCATATAGCCCTTTATATTTCCGCTAGTGGACAAATGTAAAAGTCCGTTCGGGAACATTATTTTTCCATGCGTTATTTAGTTGCCTTGATACAAAAATGTTTTGATACACATTAATTGATTAGACAAAAATCAATTTGTTTTTGATACCAGTGTAGTATTACAAACTTAAGTTTCCGGTTAATTTAGAGTTATTACTTCAAAGTTCCAGCATTTTGTTATTTTCATGGCTCGTTGCAACTTTATTTTTACATCTCATAACAAAGTTACAATACAACAATGATGATAATTATAGAAAAAAAATTCTATGTACAATTTAATTTTTTTTTTTCTAAATTTAATGATCAGCTGTTTTGCATGTTGCAGTCAATCACTAGACTGCAACCGTTTTTAAGGAACCACGATTACTTCCCTTTCCTCACATATAACATAAAGACCTAGAACTTATTTTAGTTGTTTGATATAGTGGAAACTAATGAATCACTGGCTAATAATATTTCTAGAGTGAAATGATATTGCAAATGAAACTGACATTAAAAAATTGTCAACATTCAACAATAGTCGAACAATAAGTTTAATTATTATATGTTTATGTTTACATGAAACAAACAAATGTGCTCTGTAAAAAATACCATAGGAAACTATTAGGCATTTTTGCTAAACAAATGGGTTTTTTTTAAGTTAACTTGGGTGCTCTTTTTTATTGTTTAAAAACATTAAAATTTATTTCAGATTTAACATCTATATTTCCATATTGAAACTATGATTAAAGATGAATTTGAAAAAAAAATCATCGACCAGAACGCGTAAATTGGTTATTCTATATTTATTATGTTTTGTTAATATACTTACAAGCAATTTTTATTTTTAATGTAATTTTACAATAACTACTTCCCTCAATGTTACAAAGTGACGAAGAAAAGTTCCTAACAGACATTCAAACCCATAAATCGACAACAAACTGACAAAAACAAACACCAAACTAAATATATGTGAATAAGAATTGTAACATTATTCATTATTAGTTTGTAGTAAATATTGTAATATGTAAACATCGTTACTGGTAAAATGAATTAATAATGCTAAGTTAAGAAGATTTCTGTGATAATGAAGTTAATCTTTCGACAAATTGATAATCTTGAGGATAATTAAATGGTTAAAAAAGATAACCTACCTCACAATTTGAACTTATTTAAATCCAAAAACTCCATGCTTAGAAAGTAAAAGAATTTCTAAAGAACTAAAATGAATTCCCATATTGCTTTAGCAACTACAAAAGCGTTTTTGAGTAGTAGTTTTATGGTTTTGAAGAAATACTTCAGAAAGAATCGTTTTTTCTTAAGATCTCATTTATTTAGAAGATCAAAGGAAATATACGCAGCGTTTTACTTTGGCAGATGACCGGAGAAAACGTTTTAGAAGTATATACAATTACACTTCAAAGAGCGATTTTATGAGTTTTTCTAAATATAATCAGGGCTGCTGCAATAATTACGATAGCATGCAACATATGCTTGAAATTAACTCTTTCTCAAAGATATATAGAGAAATTCCTGCAGTCGTAATAAAGTAAAAATCAACAAACATAACGTTCTTACTGTGTATCAATATAAGATCACTTATTCACAAAATGCTTTGCCAATTTAAACATGTAAACATTACCTTTGAAGTTTCAGTATGTCAGAGTTTTTTGCTACTGTAATTATATAATTTGGTAGGTGAGAGGAATAGATAGCGTAGCAGCGA
>NW_027268207.1:0-30616 GCF_963676685.1 Mytilus edulis
TGTCGAACTGTTACACCACTGTCTAAGGTAAGGAGGAGGGTTTGGATCCCGCTAACATGTTCGACCCCGCCACATTCTGTATGCATGTGCCTATCCCAAGTCATGAGCCTGTAATTCAGTGTTGTCTTTTTTTTTATGTTGTTTTAAAACAAACTTATTTGTTTTTCGTTAATTTTTTTGTACATAAATTAGACTGTTAGTTTTCGGGGCCTTTTCTAGCTCACTATGCGGTATTGGATTTGCTCATTGTTAAAGGCCGTATGGCGATTTATTATAGTTGTTAATCCGTGTTGTTTGGTCTCTTGTGGAGAGTTGTCTCATTGTCTCATGAATATTTTTTCGTCACATCTTTCTTAGGAACTACATCATAAGGATTTCTGAAATTTTTGAAAAGTCAGCTATACCGTGTGATGCGTTTTCAGAGTCATCACTCAACAACTTCCTGTTTACCGAACACTAAGTCTTGTTTCATTTTACATTTGAAAGCCAAGTTGAAAATTTTCGACTCATTTTTCTCAGGAACTATAATACAAGGGATAATGAAATTTAGTTTCAGGGATTATACTAGTCAGCTAAACGTTAACCTTGTGATGCGTTATCAAATTCATCACCCAACAACTTCCTGTTTAGCGAATACTTGTTTTATTTTACACATGATAGCCAAGTTGAAAATTGTCGTTATTTTTTGCAGGAACTACAATACATGGGTTTCTGAAATTTGGTATCAGGGATGATATATGTCAGCTTCACCGTGTGATGCGTTTTCAGATTCTCAACAACGTCCTGTGTACCGATTTATTTAGGCGGGGATAATATTATCATTGAGCAGTAGCTCACAATTTCATTTGTTATTCATATCCTCTGTATGTGAATATATATGTTACGTGACGTCAAATGAATCCTACCATAGAAACATTATAGATGATGGTAAATAAGATCCTTTTACCTTGCGTTTTTTATATTTAATTCAACATTATGGCTACCAATGAACCGGATTAATTCATGCAGTCAATTGGAAACCAATTTTCGTGGATTGAGGAAAATTGTGTTTCTGTGGTTGTATCAAAGACTCTCTACAGACATAGAGAGAATTTATACTTAGTTGAATATTTCATTTCGTGAATTACCTTTACCAATGAAGTCCATGAAAATTTGTATCATAAGAACAAACATAAATCAGTGCACCGACTTCAAATAATAATAAACAATGTAACAACGTTATAATTTAAAGTGGTTTATTTTACTCAATATATGAATATATTTAACTTGATTTTCCATGCCCGTATCCTTTATTAGATGAGCTTCCAGACCCTTTATGTTTCCTGTGACGTCTATGATGACGATGGTGATGCCCGCCGTAGTGGGAGGCGCCATTGTGATGATGATGGTGATGAACAACAACTGATGGCCGAGCCCAAACGCTAGGAACGCCAATAACGTGGTGTCCTCCAATAACTCCGTGGTGACCTCCATGGTGTACACCATGGAAAATACTGGTCAACTGTAAAACATGTAAAATGTTTATTAAGTTCATTTAAAGGAAAGCAAGCTTACGGCAAAGGATTAAGCGGTCATTCTGGATCTGTTATTTTTGCAGAAAACGTGCTTAAGAAGTGGGCAAACCCACATACTGTTATTTCCATGTGTTTTCTGAAATACCCTTCTTTAAGTTATGCATAAAGCGATAAAACGATAAAACGTTGTGAAGCACAAAAACCCAAGGGACATAAACATAAAAAAAAGTTAATTTTCGAACAACTAAAAAATTAAATATTTAAATGATTTGAATCTAAACAGCTCAGTATGCATTCATATAGCAAGTTTTAACTTGAAACATAACCATGCTATGTTGTTGTTATGTCATCTTCTTTTGTAACAAAGACTAAATTAAAATGTTTGAAAAAGATTAAAGACATATAAAAGTAAAGGAATATTTTCTACTTGACTTCATTTAAATAAACGGAAGCACTCATTGTTGCTCGTGTATGTTTTTCGTACAGAAATATTTGCGACTTTTCAAAACATCATGGGCCACTTGTTTTGTTACTATTTGCGACATATTATTGTATTAAAGCATTATGAAAACTTACGACATGACCTTTACCACCATAACTGTCACCATCATAGCCATTATACGCACCATATGCTTCTGAAATAAAAGAAAGAACGACCAATCTGTAAATGCTCCCATTTCGCAAACGCAAAAAAAATTCATATAGTTTCATATGCGAATTAACATTTATTAACGTACACTTGGTTCGAACAAAACTGTTACACCTTGAACTTCAAGTTCAACGCAGCTTATATATTGCGATGTTTTATGAGAAAAAAAATGAGAATGGAAATGGGGAATGTGTCAAAGAGACAACAAACCGACCATAGAGCAGATAACAAACGAAGGCCACCAATGGGTCTTCAATGCAGCGAGAAAAGATCTTTTCGCTCTATATATTTGTTTATGTGTTTTAATGAATAGCCATGCTACCAAATTCGCAAATCAATTTTTAAATTAAACAAAAAACTGAAAGAATGAAACCCCAGAGTCGTATTAAAGCGAAACACCCGGATGTGTCTGGTAAAGTGATTTCTGCTGTGTGTACCTCCTAAAGTCTAAAACTTACAAAAGATATTATTTCACTATATATTTTAGCATCAAGAAGTTCGGCAGCAGTTACATCTTTCTCTTAATTTAAGGCGTATATATGCAGAAATTGGTGTAGATTTCACCTGAAGGTCTTAGGTTTTCTGTTTTGGATTCATTAGTAATTTATTTCTCGAGAAGATGATCCAGAACTTGATTCACTGAACGTGTGTAGGACCGAAATATGTCAGGAAAAGCAGAAAGACGATATTTTTTTTTAATATTGCGAAAAAAGTAGAACAGTTGTAGGAGTGTACTGTATGAATGTTAATATATTTTCAAAAATAAAAAATCGCTTAAATCTTTTTATGTTTTTGAAAAGTAAAGTTACTTTATTTGAATGCCTGTGTGCATTGTTATTTTATCTAAGAATTTAACGTGCGCACAAAAAATTGAAACGCTTCGGAATCCGTAATTTATTCAAAATGTGCTTAGGTCAACCTTATTACATGTATATCTCAATAGGATTATAAAATTTATTCAATTAATATAACTACATTTTAAGCTTTTCTCTAATTTTTGATGCATTGTTTAAACATTGTCAATGGTCATAGCACGTGCAGTCAAACGTGTAGATGTAGTTGCCTTGGAAATAACATTTGATATCGAGTGCCTCATGAGTGTTGTCGTTGCCTAATTAAATGCATAGTATAATCTGAACACTATTTACGATAATATAATTTCAATTAAATCAGAACTTTGTAAAAAGTGTATTCAGTTTTGATCAAAAGTGAAATCATATAAAAAAAATATGATAAAAGTTGTTTATGCATTAAGCAAATTTGAGTATCCATAAACTGGAATATAAAACTACAATTACATTCAAATTGATAATAAAAACAAAACTTACCGATGGAAGCAAAAACAGCAACAAAAATACCAAGAGCTACAGTGACTTTCATGATGAAGTATCAAGAAAGGAACACGATATAGCTCCAAATAATTCCAGTTACATATATATACACAGCAACAAAATGTAGACAGCTGTAGAATATGTACATAAGTAGACCATAACAATATTTTTCAAGAATGAGAACAAGGTGAAAGACATGAATCTTTAGAATTGTTTACAGATAACATTAAGATTGTCATTGTAATCTTCATAAACCTGATTATTGTTTTTATAAACATTATTTTTTACGAAGGAAGAATGTCAAACAAGGGTAGCCAGGTTATGTCTTAATATGTCATGAAAAAAAAACCACAATGAACTTTGAAAAGAAGGATCGGCGTTTGCCTAACCGCAGTCATATAAAATCAAAAAAATGAATGCATATAAAAACAAAAAGATGATTGCCATGAATGAGACAATTCTCAACCAGACACCAAATGACACAGAATTTAACAACAATAGATCAATATAAAAAACTTAAATTAAGAATGGAAATGGGGAACATGTCATAGAGATAAAAACCGGACCAAAAAGCAGAAATTAGCGAGAAAATCCCGCACCCGGGGGCAGGCGTCAGGTTGTTCCTAACAAATGTGTACTAGTTCAAATAAAATGGACGTAACACTTAACTCCAAAACATATATTAAACGGAAAAAAATACATGACTAACAAAGGCCAAAGCTGGCTTGGGACAGGCACAAAAAATGCGGCGGGGTTAAACATGTTTTGTGAATCTCACCCTCCCCTATACCTATAGCCAATGTAGAATAAACACCCAGCAAGACGCACAGCAAAAGAAGTCCGAGTCTGATGTCAGAAAAGGTAACAAAAGAAACTAAGCAAAATGAGAATGATAATACAGACCTCAGTTTGACTAATTGAAAGATTATGCCTATACCATCAAGCACAATTCTTCCCTTTACGGTTTAGTTTCATACCATCAGAAAATATATGAGAAGAACATAACCCATATCATGCCAACAACTGGTGTAAGATGTCTACATGTTCATTTATATATAATTGATGTCCTTATACCGATGATATAATTCATTCATAAATGGGAATTCAAGGTTCAGGAATATGACAGTAGTTGTCCATTCGTTTGATGTGTTTGAGATTTTGATTTGCCATTTGATCAGAGACTTTCCTTTTTGAATTTCCCTCGGAGTTCAGTATTTATGTGTTTTTACTTTATAGTAAAATGTTTTGACTAGTTTATGATATCCAAAACCCTGGTGCCATAACTTTTCAATACAAAGATGTCTTACGTTAAAATCAAATAAGTTGGTACATATACGAGCGAATCGAATGAGAAATAAAAACATCATAAGATGGCGACAAGAGAATAAACTCATCATAGATACCAGGAATGAAATTTTATATTTACGCCAGACGCGCATTTCGTCTACAAAAGACCCATCAGTGACGCTCGAATCAAATAACATTTTAAAAAGGCCAAATAAAGTACGAAGTTGAAAAGCATTGAGGACCAAACATTCCTAAAAGTTTTGCCAAATACATTAAAGATAGAGATAGCAAGATCCAGTAAAGAACAGTATTCATTGTTAGTATTAGCTTTATCTAAAGTCAGTTTAGCCGGAGAAATCTCTTTCGTGTACATACTGGAGTCGTCATTATTGAGAGCTAATATATCATCGAAATATTTAAAAGTGTTATTAAATTTTTGTAACAGATGTTGTTTCGATGTGTCTTCAGATAGATATAGGAAGATGTGCTGTGAGTGCCAATGAGACAACTCTCCATCCAAATAACAATTTATAAAAGTAAACCATGATAGGTCAATGCACGGCCTTCAACACGGAGCCTTCAAGTTGGCTCCCACTGAACAAAAAGCTATAAAGGACCCCAAAATTACAAGATAATAAGTGTAAAACCATTCAAACGGGAAAACCAACGTTCTAGTCTATATGAAAAACGAGAAACGAGAAATTGCTTATTTTAGACATAAAGTGTTACTCATAACAAGACAGAAAACAGTTTTTATGCCCCACCTACGATAGTAGAGGGGCATTATGTTTTCTGGTCTGTGCTTTCGTTCGTCCGTTCGTTCGTCCGTCCGTCCGTCTGTCCCGCTTCAGGTTAAAGTTTTTGGTCAAGGTAGTTTTTGATGAAGTTGAAGTCCAATCGACTTCAAACTTAGTATACATGTTCCCTATGATATGATCTTTTTAATTTTAATGCCAAATTAGAGGGTTACCCCAATTTCACGGTCCACTGAACATGGAAAATGATAGTGCGAGTGGGGCATTCGTGTACTGGGGACACATTCTTGTTAATAAGTGATGCACGATTAGTCCCCATTGGAATTTAAATAACTTGATGATATATAGAATCTCCATAGCGACCAAAAATGGTATCTTGTAACAAATCAAAACAGGTCAAATTGACATGATAGTTCTTTTGTTTGTTGTAACTAAAAGTGACGAAAAAGAGTTTGAACATAAATATTCGCATTCTGATCATTTAATTAGGTGTGTGATTTGTTTATAAATATAATTATAAGGCAATATGGTATATAGAGTAGGAAATAAAAACTTTGCACAAATTCGGAATGACCAATATAAGCATGCAATCTATCAAATACTTCCAACGAACTTTTAACAATTCCACAAATTTTTGATTCCACTATTTTCAAAGGCCTTATTTGAACAATTTATTACCAGGTACATTTATACATGCAAGCATACATGTACATGTATACATGCATAAACCCGCCACATTATTGTATGTATGTTACACATTTGTTGTTCGTTCATTTTTTTTTTAAATAAATAAGGCCGTTAGTTTTCCCCTTTGAATTGTTTTACATTGTCATTTCGGGGCCTTTTATAGCTGACTATGCGGTATGGGCTTTGCTCATTGTTGAAGCCGTACGGTGACCTATAGTTGTTAATTTTTGTGTCATTTTGGTGTCTTATGGAGAGTTACCTCATTGGCAATCATACCACATCTTCTTTTTAATACATACAAACATATATACAAATCATAAGGATTAACATTTGTATAGAAAAGTGGTCATTCCTGGGCTTCTCCCGACTAACAGTAAAACCCTTGTTGCGCAAATTTGGCGATACGGGATATATATTTTTTTTTAAATTCACAGTTGCGTCCGGTCAGAATGGTAACGTAAAATATATGTCTCGTGTAGTCAGGGTGCCACGCTCATTGTACGTTAAAAATCACGCTACATCATTCTCTCTAAATGACCCATAATCAGCCTGCGAAACACCGAATTTGACCCCTATCTCACATGCCCTCATTTTCAAGTGGCGGTCAAAATTTTGAATTTTTCATCGTCCTGAAATGCATGAAATATTTGCCACAAGACGTTAATACAAAAATCAATCTATAATGATATTTTCATTCAGTACACTATGCAAAAAAAACCTAAAAAAAAATAATTTGACAATTAAACAAAATGAAAATTGAATATTTGAGCATCAGTTTTTGAAGGTGTATGTTAATTATTTACAAAATGCTGACACTAGCAATATGGAAACTCGCCAGATATATTTTTCAAGACCTAATAAAAAAGGTTGCAGTTACCATGCAGAAACCGACTGTTTATATCCTAGTATTCCAGGATAGAACTGTCAATTCTAGGGTATAAATGTCCAAAACTGCTCTCGGGAAGAACTTTCTAAATCAGTTCTAGAGTAGCATTGTTTAAAGGCAGGGGTAATTTGACCGGCACCGGCAAAATAGCCGGCAAACTGTTCATTGATGTGATTAGTAGATAATAATATAAAAGCTAAATAGTAATTTATAATCATTTTATTACAATATCAAGCATTAAACATACAGTACAATCAAAAATAAAACATTGAAGATGTTCATAAATAAATAATTTATAACTTTATAATATTAATTAAAAGCACGAAAACACATTCGTATGTACATTATTAAATATATTTTTTCTAAATTATTTTAAAAAAAGATGATTTTCAAATCTTTTTAAAATCTATGGTTTAATATCCTGCCATGTGATAAAAAAAAGTGGTATGTAAAACTACATCATAAATCAGACATGACAGACACTATTAAAAGTCTTTTGATATGAATTTCAAATAGACAAATGATTTAACCCTTTGGAAAAACTACACATTACACTGGTTTCCTTTGAATCTGCATCATGTGTGTATATGTTACATATGTAGATAGGTATATAATACTATATAAAAAAAATGTGGTATGATTGCCAATGAGACAACTCTCCAAAGGAAACCAAAATGACACAGAAATTAACAATTATAGATAAACGTACGGCCTTCAACAATGAACAAAGCCCATACCGCATAGTCAGCTATAAAATGCCCCGAAATGACAATGTAAAACAATACATTTAATGTCATTTGTTCGATTGACTTCTCCAGTTCCTCTATCATATCGGTTTTCCTTGAAGGTCTTCTGTAGTAGGAACCTATGTAAATTGGGGAGCTGCCTTGAACAGTAAGTGATGCCCAGACTATCTCACAATCAGTTTTTATATTAATCTCTGTTGTTATGAGTTCACTTTTAGCAGCTATGAACACTCCACTCTCGCTCTGAATAACATCTAATCTATTTGTTTCAGTCACACGATCAGAATCTAAAAGTTGCCATACCTTACTACAAATGTAATATCAAAGAGTTTTAAACCAGATTTTGAATAGTACACAGCGATTTTGATTTTTTAATTATATTTTCATAAACTCAAAAAATATTTGGTTAGACTAAGTCCAAAATTTTGTTGTTGAAGGTATTTTGGTACGCAATTAATGCAAATTTTACATGTTTTCGTCATGAACATGTTGTATCGAAGGACACGGGGTTCGAAGGACGTCTCTCATCAAACTTAATATATGTGTATCCAACATACAAAACATATCTTCACTACCAACATAATTTTTGTTTTGTTAACGAAAAAATTGAGAATGGAAATGGGGAGTGTGAAAGCGAGACAGCAACCCGATCAAAGAGTAAATGTCTTTTTTGACATTTTTTTTATAAATACTCACAATTTGTCAAAATCTGCAAAACATGCGTTAATGGGCTAACTTTAGGCTTTGATAATTTGGTATTCTATGATCTATAATTTCGCAATAACTTTGCTACGACCTTAGAGTACCCATGGAGATTTATGTTTCAGTCACATGATCAGAATCTAAAAGTTTCCACACCTTCCTAGAAAACGAATATTAAAGAGTTTTAAACGTACGCAGACATTTTCAGCAATTTTGATTTTTTAAAATTATATTTTCATAAACTCAAAAATATTTGGTTAGACTAAGTCCTAAATTTTGTTGTTGAAGGTACTTTGGTACACAATTAATGTAAATTTTACATGTTTTTGTCATGAACATGTTGTATCGAAGGACACAAGGTTCGAAGGACGTCGCTAATCAAAATCAATATCTGTGTATCCAACATACACAACATAGCTTCACTCTATACCATCAATTTACGTGATAATTGAAAAACGTTTCGAAGATGGCCAAGCTAATTTTTTTACGTGATAATTGAAAAACGTTTTGAAGGTGGCCAGGCTAATTTTTTCCCATAATATTGCTCTGGTTTATAATTATCCATTTAAAATTTGGAGTATATGGTATAGGTCACCATACGACACTCAGCAGCAATACCCATACCATATAGATATTTAAACAAGGCCTGGACATGACAAAACGTAAAACTATTCAAAAGAGAAAATCAACGACCTGATTTATGTACTAAAGAACAAATATATAAACCTTCTACGTGATAGACAGCTTTTTGCGTCAACCGTTGAATTACAAGCTCCTAACAAAGAACAAAGACATACAGAATGTGTCTGGATTAAACATTTTTAAAAGCTCAAACTTTAAACATAAATTATGTGAGCCAATGATCCGTATTGAGGACCACACTTTGACCTTTTATCATGGTTTTTTTTTACAAATTGTAACTTGGATGGAGAATTTTCTCCTTGGCACTCATTAAACACATATCCATATGCACACATTTAAAAACAGTGATACTATGGGTAAAAGTAAGAATTTGCAGATTTTATTTGAAAATGACCTTGGTGTGAAATGAAGTAAGGTGAGTTCGGCCTTAATATGGCCATTGTTTTTTAATGCGACAAATAATGTTTACAATAATTTATAAAATATTTGAAGGTGATGTCATTCCATTTTGTTCTAGTCCATACCTGAGGGTCAGGTTAAATTCTTTAAATTTTGGAAGCCATTTCTCTCTATTCTTTATACATTTTTTGCAATTATTTTCTATTCTTAATGTTTTAGCACGCAATCATTCTATTCTATTTTATATTATTTATTTTTTAGCCATTTATTCTGCACTTTTGCGCATTTTTCTGTATTCTTTACTTTTTTAGCCATTTATTCGGATTTTTTTTCCATCATTCTCTATATTTTTTAGCCGTTCATTTTGCACTTTTTAAACATTAATCTTTATTTTTTAAGTAATTTGTTCTGCATTTTGTGCCTATTATTCTCTATTCTGTTAACCCATAGTTTTTGCACCATTTTATGGTTTTATATTTCACAACTAGTTAGCTATTCCCGTGTCTGTTGTTACGTTTTTGACTTTAACGAACGTTAATTATGTAACTACTGGTAAATTATTAAGCTAGGGATTTCGTTACCACAAAGTACTTAAAACTTTTACTAAATTCTTCCATAGATATAAAGATTTGGTTTTGAAGTTTGGTTGTACCATTAAAAAACTTTTTTCAAACGGGAAAGCACATCCTCATTTTTACAGAAATGTTGTTTACCGTGCCCGAAATTTAAATACGACCCTGATAAACTTATCGATTCTTTAGATAAACTTGATATTCTTAAAGGTTACCATTTCGACACTGTAATTAATTCATTGGATATTGTATTTATTGATGTTAATATTTACTTTGTGATCAGTAAATTGAAAGCAAACTAAATATTTTTGTAATATACATTTACACATTCATGGATCTACAATCTGTCGATACCTGTATCTTGGCATTGCACAAGGTCATGTTTTTCTGACTGTTATGGCGTCCTTACATTAAATCCATTGGATGTTGGATGTGTTCTGACTGAAAATAAAGTTTAAGATGCATGATTTTTTTTAACGTTATTAGTGGCTTTGAACTAGCTGTCAGTAACTGCGAATACTCTCAAATCAGAACTTAGTTTCTTTTTGTAGGTTGGATATACAAATACCAGTCAACGTCTACTCTGTGTTTGTTATCCATCTGCAGAGTTAAACCTTTTTCAACTGATTTTTATAGTTCTTTCTTATGTCGAACTGTTACACCACTGTCTAAGGTAAGGAGGAGGGTTTGGATCCCGCTAACATGTTCGACCCCGCCACATTCTGTATGCATGTGCCTATCCCAAGTCATGAGCCTGTAATTCAGTGGTTGTCTTTTTTTTTATGTTGTTTTAAAACAAACTTATTTGTTTTTCGTTAATTTTTTTGTACATAAATTAGACTGTTAGTTTTCGGGGCCTTTTCTAGCTCACTATGCGGTATTGGATTTGCTCATTGTTAAAGGCCGTATGGCGATTTATTATAGTTGTTAATCCGTGTTGTTTGGTCTCTTGTGGAGAGTTGTCTCATTGTCTCATGAATATTTTTTCGTCACATCTTTCTTAGGAACTACATCATAAGGATTTCTGAAATTTTTGAAAAGTCAGCTATACCGTGTGATGCGTTTTCAGAGTCATCACTCAACAACTTCCTGTTTACCGAACACTAAGTCTTGTTTCATTTTACATTTGAAAGCCAAGTTGAAAATTTTCGACTCATTTTTCTCAGGAACTATAATACAAGGGATAATGAAATTTAGTTTCAGGGATTATACTAGTCAGCTAAACGTTAACCTTGTGATGCGTTATCAAATTCATCACCCAACAACTTCCTGTTTAGCGAATACTTGTTTTATTTTACACATGATAGCCAAGTTGAAAATTGTCGTTATTTTTTGCAGGAACTACAATACATGGGTTTCTGAAATTTGGTATCAGGGATGATATATGTCAGCTTCACCGTGTGATGCGTTTTCAGATTCTCAACAACGTCCTGTGTACCGATTTATTTAGGCGGGGATAATATTATCATTGAGCAGTAGCTCACAATTTCATTTGTTATTCATATCCTCTGTATGTGAATATATATGTTACGTGACGTCAAATGAATCCTACCATAGAAACATTATAGATGATGGTAAATAAGATCCTTTTACCTTGCGTTTTTTATATTTAATTCAACATTATGGCTACCAATGAACCGGATTAATTCATGCAGTCAATTGGAAACCAATTTTCGTGGATTGAGGAAAATTGTGTTTCTGTGGTTGTATCAAAGACTCTCTACAGACATAGAGAGAATTTATACTTAGTTGAATATTTCATTTCGTGAATTACCTTTACCAATGAAGTCCATGAAAATTTGTATCATAAGAACAAACATAAATCAGTGCACCGACTTCAAATAATAATAAACAATGTAACAACGTTATAATTTAAAGTGGTTTATTTTACTCAATATATGAATATATTTAACTTGATTTTCCATGCCCGTATCCTTTATTAGATGAGCTTCCAGACCCTTTATGTTTCCTGTGACGTCTATGATGACGATGGTGATGCCCGCCGTAGTGGGAGGCGCCATTGTGATGATGATGGTGATGAACAACAACTGATGGCCGAGCCCAAACGCTAGGAACGCCAATAACGTGGTGTCCTCCAATAACTCCGTGGTGACCTCCATGGTGTACACCATGGAAAATACTGGTCAACTGTAAAACATGTAAAATGTTTATTAAGTTCATTTAAAGGAAAGCAAGCTTACGGCAAAGGATTAAGCGGTCATTCTGGATCTGTTATTTTTGCAGAAAACGTGCTTAAGAAGTGGGCAAACCCACATACTGTTATTTCCATGTGTTTTCTGAAATACCCTTCTTTAAGTTATGCATAAAGCGATAAAACGATAAAACGTTGTGAAGCACAAAAACCCAAGGGACATAAACATAAAAAAAAGTTAATTTTCGAACAACTAAAAAATTAAATATTTAAATGATTTGAATCTAAACAGCTCAGTATGCATTCATATAGCAAGTTTTAACTTGAAACATAACCATGCTATGTTGTTGTTATGTCATCTTCTTTTGTAACAAAGACTAAATTAAAATGTTTGAAAAAGATTAAAGACATATAAAAGTAAAGGAATATTTTCTACTTGACTTCATTTAAATAAACGGAAGCACTCATTGTTGCTCGTGTATGTTTTTCGTACAGAAATATTTGCGACTTTTCAAAACATCATGGGCCACTTGTTTTGTTACTATTTGCGACATATTATTGTATTAAAGCATTATGAAAACTTACGACATGACCTTTACCACCATAACTGTCACCATCATAGCCATTATACGCACCATATGCTTCTGAAATAAAAGAAAGAACGACCAATCTGTAAATGCTCCCATTTCGCAAACGCAAAAAAAATTCATATAGTTTCATATGCGAATTAACATTTATTAACGTACACTTGGTTCGAACAAAACTGTTACACCTTGAACTTCAAGTTCAACGCAGCTTATATATTGCGATGTTTTATGAGAAAAAAAATGAGAATGGAAATGGGGAATGTGTCAAAGAGACAACAAACCGACCATAGAGCAGATAACAAACGAAGGCCACCAATGGGTCTTCAATGCAGCGAGAAAAGATCTTTTCGCTCTATATATTTGTTTATGTGTTTTAATGAATAGCCATGCTACCAAATTCGCAAATCAATTTTTAAATTAAACAAAAAACTGAAAGAATGAAACCCCAGAGTCGTATTAAAGCGAAACACCCGGATGTGTCTGGTAAAGTGATTTCTGCTGTGTGTACCTCCTAAAGTCTAAAACTTACAAAAGATATTATTTCACTATATATTTTAGCATCAAGAAGTTCGGCAGCAGTTACATCTTTCTCTTAATTTAAGGCGTATATATGCAGAAATTGGTGTAGATTTCACCTGAAGGTCTTAGGTTTTCTGTTTTGGATTCATTAGTAATTTATTTCTCGAGAAGATGATCCAGAACTTGATTCACTGAACGTGTGTAGGACCGAAATATGTCAGGAAAAGCAGAAAGACGATATTTTTTTTTAATATTGCGAAAAAAGTAGAACAGTTGTAGGAGTGTACTGTATGAATGTTAATATATTTTCAAAAATAAAAAATCGCTTAAATCTTTTTATGTTTTTGAAAAGTAAAGTTACTTTATTTGAATGCCTGTGTGCATTGTTATTTTATCTAAGAATTTAACGTGCGCACAAAAAATTGAAACGCTTCGGAATCCGTAATTTATTCAAAATGTGCTTAGGTCAACCTTATTACATGTATATCTCAATAGGATTATAAAATTTATTCAATTAATATAACTACATTTTAAGCTTTTCTCTAATTTTTGATGCATTGTTTAAACATTGTCAATGGTCATAGCACGTGCAGTCAAACGTGTAGATGTAGTTGCCTTGGAAATAACATTTGATATCGAGTGCCTCATGAGTGTTGTCGTTGCCTAATTAAATGCATAGTATAATCTGAACACTATTTACGATAATATAATTTCAATTAAATCAGAACTTTGTAAAAAGTGTATTCAGTTTTGATCAAAAGTGAAATCATATAAAAAAAATATGATAAAAGTTGTTTATGCATTAAGCAAATTTGAGTATCCATAAACTGGAATATAAAACTACAATTACATTCAAATTGATAATAAAAACAAAACTTACCGATGGAAGCAAAAACAGCAACAAAAATACCAAGAGCTACAGTGACTTTCATGATGAAGTATCAAGAAAGGAACACGATATAGCTCCAAATAATTCCAGTTACATATATATACACAGCAACAAAATGTAGACAGCTGTAGAATATGTACATAAGTAGACCATAACAATATTTTTCAAGAATGAGAACAAGGTGAAAGACATGAATCTTTAGAATTGTTTACAGATAACATTAAGATTGTCATTGTAATCTTCATAAACCTGATTATTGTTTTTATAAACATTATTTTTTACGAAGGAAGAATGTCAAACAAGGGTAGCCAGGTTATGTCTTAATATGTCATGAAAAAAAAAACCACAATGAACTTTGAAAAGAAGGATCGGCGTTTGCCTAACCGCAGTCATATAAAATCAAAAAAATGAATGCATATAAAAACAAAAAGATGATTGCCATGAATGAGACAATTCTCAACCAGACACCAAATGACACAGAATTTAACAACAATAGATCAATATAAAAAACTTAAATTAAGAATGGAAATGGGGAACATGTCATAGAGATAAAAACCGGACCAAAAAGCAGAAATTAGCGAGAAAATCCCGCACCCGGGGGCAGGCGTCAGGTTGTTCCTAACAAATGTGTACTAGTTCAAATAAAATGGACGTAACACTTAACTCCAAAACATATATTAAACGGAAAAAAATACATGACTAACAAAGGCCAAAGCTGGCTTGGGACAGGCACAAAAAATGCGGCGGGGTTAAACATGTTTTGTGAATCTCACCCTCCCCTATACCTATAGCCAATGTAGAATAAACACCCAGCAAGACGCACAGCAAAAGAAGTCCGAGTCTGATGTCAGAAAAGGTAACAAAAGAAACTAAGCAAAATGAGAATGATAATACAGACCTCAGTTTGACTAATTGAAAGATTATGCCTATACCATCAAGCACAATTCTTCCCTTTACGGTTTAGTTTCATACCATCAGAAAATATATGAGAAGAACATAACCCATATCATGCCAACAACTGGTGTAAGATGTCTACATGTTCATTTATATATAATTGATGTCCTTATACCGATGATATAATTCATTCATAAATGGGAATTCAAGGTTCAGGAATATGACAGTAGTTGTCCATTCGTTTGATGTGTTTGAGATTTTGATTTGCCATTTGATCAGAGACTTTCCTTTTTGAATTTCCCTCGGAGTTCAGTATTTATGTGTTTTTACTTTATAGTAAAATGTTTTGACTAGTTTATGATATCCAAAACCCTGGTGCCATAACTTTTCAATACAAAGATGTCTTACGTTAAAATCAAATAAGTTGGTACATATACGAGCGAATCGAATGAGAAATAAAAACATCATAAGATGGCGACAAGAGAATAAACTCATCATAGATACCAGGAATGAAATTTTATATTTACGCCAGACGCGCATTTCGTCTACAAAAGACCCATCAGTGACGCTCGAATCAAATAACATTTTAAAAAGGCCAAATAAAGTACGAAGTTGAAAAGCATTGAGGACCAAAAATTCCTAAAAGTTTTGCCAAATACATTAAAGATAGAGATAGCAAGATCCAGTAAAGAACAGTATTCATTGTTAGTATTAGCTTTATCTAAAGTCAGTTTAGCCGGAGAAATCTCTTTCGTGTACATACTGGAGTCGTCATTATTGAGAGCTAATATATCATCGAAATATTTAAAAGTGTTATTAAATTTTTGTAACAGATGTTGTTTCGATGTGTCTTCAGATAGATATAGGAAGATGTGCTGTGAGTGCCAATGAGACAACTCTCCATCCAAATAACAATTTATAAAAGTAAACCATGATAGGTCAATGCACGGCCTTCAACACGGAGCCTTCAAGTTGGCTCCCACTGAACAAAAAGCTATAAAGGACCCCAAAATTACAAGATAATAAGTGTAAAACCATTCAAACGGGAAAACCAACGTTCTAGTCTATATGAAAAACGAGAAACGAGAAATTGCTTATTTTAGACATAAAGTGTTACTCATAACAAGACAGAAAACAGTTTTTATGCCCCACCTACGATAGTAGAGGGGCATTATGTTTTCTGGTCTGTGCTTTCGTTCGTCCGTTCGTTCGTCCGTCCGTCCGTCTGTCCCGCTTCAGGTTAAAGTTTTTGGTCAAGGTAGTTTTTGATGAAGTTGAAGTCCAATCGACTTCAAACTTAGTATACATGTTCCCTATGATATGATCTTTTTAATTTTAATGCCAAATTAGAGGGTTACCCCAATTTCACGGTCCACTGAACATGGAAAATGATAGTGCGAGTGGGGCATTCGTGTACTGGGGACACATTCTTGTTAATAAGTGATGCACGATTAGTCCCCATTGGAATTTAAATAACTTGATGATATATAGAATCTCCATAGCGACCAAAAATGGTATCTTGTAACAAATCAAAACAGGTCAAATTGACATGATAGTTCTTTTGTTTGTTGTAACTAAAAGTGACGAAAAAGAGTTTGAACATAAATATTCGCATTCTGATCATTTAATTAGGTGTGTGATTTGTTTATAAATATAATTATAAGGCAATATGGTATATAGAGTAGGAAATAAAAACTTTGCACAAATTCGGAATGACCAATATAAGCATGCAATCTATCAAATACTTCCAACGAACTTTTAACAATTCCACAAATTTTTGATTCCACTATTTTCAAAGGCCTTATTTGAACAATTTATTACCAGGTACATTTATACATGCAAGCATACATGTACATGTATACATGCATAAACCCGCCACATTATTGTATGTATGTTACACATTTGTTGTTCGTTCATTTTTTTTTTAAATAAATAAGGCCGTTAGTTTTCCCCTTTGAATTGTTTTACATTGTCATTTCGGGGCCTTTTATAGCTGACTATGCGGTATGGGCTTTGCTCATTGTTGAAGCCGTACGGTGACCTATAGTTGTTAATTTTTGTGTCATTTTGGTGTCTTATGGAGAGTTACCTCATTGGCAATCATACCACATCTTCTTTTTAATACATACAAACATATATACAAATCATAAGGATTAACATTTGTATAGAAAAGTGGTCATTCCTGGGCTTCTCCCGACTAACAGTAAAACCCTTGTTGCGCAAATTTGGCGATACGGGATATATATTTTTTTTTAAATTCACAGTTGCGTCCGGTCAGAATGGTAACGTAAAATATATGTCTCGTGTAGTCAGGGTGCCACGCTCATTGTACGTTAAAAATCACGCTACATCATTCTCTCTAAATGACCCATAATCAGCCTGCGAAACACCGAATTTGACCCCTATCTCACATGCCCTCATTTTCAAGTGGCGGTCAAAATTTTGAATTTTTCATCGTCCTGAAATGCATGAAATATTTGCCACAAGACGTTAATACAAAAATCAATCTATAATGATATTTTCATTCAGTACACTATGCAAAAAAAACCTAAAAAAAAATAATTTGACAATTAAACAAAATGAAAATTGAATATTTGAGCATCAGTTTTTGAAGGTGTATGTTAATTATTTACAAAATGCTGACACTAGCAATATGGAAACTCGCCAGATATATTTTTCAAGACCTAATAAAAAAGGTTGCAGTTACCATGCAGAAACCGACTGTTTATATCCTAGTATTCCAGGATAGAACTGTCAATTCTAGGGTATAAATGTCCAAAACTGCTCTCGGGAAGAACTTTCTAAATCAGTTCTAGAGTAGCATTGTTTAAAGGCAGGGGTAATTTGACCGGCACCGGCAAAATAGCCGGCAAACTGTTCATTGATGTGATTAGTAGATAATAATATAAAAGCTAAATAGTAATTTATAATCATTTTATTACAATATCAAGCATTAAACATACAGTACAATCAAAAATAAAACATTGAAGATGTTCATAAATAAATAATTTATAACTTTATAATATTAATTAAAAGCACGAAAACACATTCGTATGTACATTATTAAATATATTTTTTCTAAATTATTTTAAAAAAAGATGATTTTCAAATCTTTTTAAAATCTATGGTTTAATATCCTGCCATGTGATAAAAAAAAGTGGTATGTAAAACTACATCATAAATCAGACATGACAGACACTATTAAAAGTCTTTTGATATGAATTTCAAATAGACAAATGATTTAACCCTTTGGAAAAACTACACATTACACTGGTTTCCTTTGAATCTGCATCATGTGTGTATATGTTACATATGTAGATAGGTATATAATACTATATAAAAAAAATGTGGTATGATTGCCAATGAGACAACTCTCCAAAGGAAACCAAAATGACACAGAAATTAACAATTATAGATAAACGTACGGCCTTCAACAATGAACAAAGCCCATACCGCATAGTCAGCTATAAAATGCCCCGAAATGACAATGTAAAACAATACATTTAATGTCATTTGTTCGATTGACTTCTCCAGTTCCTCTATCATATCGGTTTTCCTTGAAGGTCTTCTGTAGTAGGAACCTATGTAAATTGGGGAGCTGCCTTGAACAGTAAGTGATGCCCAGACTATCTCACAATCAGTTTTTATATTAATCTCTGTTGTTATGAGTTCACTTTTAGCAGCTATGAACACTCCACTCTCGCTCTGAATAACATCTAATCTATTTGTTTCAGTCACACGATCAGAATCTAAAAGTTGCCATACCTTACTACAAATGTAATATCAAAGAGTTTTAAACCAGATTTTGAATAGTACACAGCGATTTTGATTTTTTAATTATATTTTCATAAACTCAAAAAATATTTGGTTAGACTAAGTCCAAAATTTTGTTGTTGAAGGTATTTTGGTACGCAATTAATGCAAATTTTACATGTTTTCGTCATGAACATGTTGTATCGAAGGACACGGGGTTCGAAGGACGTCTCTCATCAAACTTAATATATGTGTATCCAACATACAAAACATATCTTCACTACCAACATAATTTTTGTTTTGTTAACGAAAAAATTGAGAATGGAAATGGGGAGTGTGAAAGCGAGACAGCAACCCGATCAAAGAGTAAATGTCTTTTTTGACATTTTTTTTATAAATACTCACAATTTGTCAAAATCTGCAAAACATGCGTTAATGGGCTAACTTTAGGCTTTGATAATTTGGTATTCTATGATCTATAATTTCGCAATAACTTTGCTACGACCTTAGAGTACCCATGGAGATTTATGTTTCAGTCACATGATCAGAATCTAAAAGTTTCCACACCTTCCTAGAAAACGAATATTAAAGAGTTTTAAACGTACGCAGACATTTTCAGCAATTTTGATTTTTTAAAATTATATTTTCATAAACTCAAAAATATTTGGTTAGACTAAGTCCTAAATTTTGTTGTTGAAGGTACTTTGGTACACAATTAATGTAAATTTTACATGTTTTTGTCATGAACATGTTGTATCGAAGGACACAAGGTTCGAAGGACGTCGCTAATCAAAATCAATATCTGTGTATCCAACATACACAACATAGCTTCACTCTATACCATCAATTTACGTGATAATTGAAAAACGTTTCGAAGATGGCCAAGCTAATTTTTTTACGTGATAATTGAAAAACGTTTTGAAGGTGGCCAGGCTAATTTTTTCCCATAATATTGCTCTGGTTTATAATTATCCATTTAAAATTTGGAGTATATGGTATAGGTCACCATACGACACTCAGCAGCAATACCCATACCATATAGATATTTAAACAAGGCCTGGACATGACAAAACGTAAAACTATTCAAAAGAGAAAATCAACGACCTGATTTATGTACTAAAGAACAAATATATAAACCTTCTACGTGATAGACAGCTTTTTGCGTCAACCGTTGAATTACAAGCTCCTAACAAAGAACAAAGACATACAGAATGTGTCTGGATTAAACATTTTTAAAAGCTCAAACTTTAAACATAAATTATGTGAGCCAATGATCCGTATTGAGGACCACACTTTGACCTTTTATCATGGTTTTTTTTTACAAATTGTAACTTGGATGGAGAATTTTCTCCTTGGCACTCATTAAACACATATCCATATGCACACATTTAAAAACAGTGATACTATGGGTAAAAGTAAGAATTTGCAGATTTTATTTGAAAATGACCTTGGTGTGAAATGAAGTAAGGTGAGTTCGGCCTTAATATGGCCATTGTTTTTTAATGCGACAAATAATGTTTACAATAATTTATAAAATATTTGAAGGTGATGTCATTCCATTTTGTTCTAGTCCATACCTGAGGGTCAGGTTAAATTCTTTAAATTTTGGAAGCCATTTCTCTCTATTCTTTATACATTTTTTGCAATTATTTTCTATTCTTAATGTTTTAGCACGCAATCATTCTATTCTATTTTATATTATTTATTTTTTAGCCATTTATTCTGCACTTTTGCGCATTTTTCTGTATTCTTTACTTTTTTAGCCATTTATTCGGATTTTTTTTCCATCATTCTCTATATTTTTTAGCCGTTCATTTTGCACTTTTTAAACATTAATCTTTATTTTTTAAGTAATTTGTTCTGCATTTTGTGCCTATTATTCTCTATTCTGTTAACCCATAGTTTTTGCACCATTTTATGGTTTTATATTTCACAACTAGTGCGAATACTCTCAAATCAGAACTTAGTTTCTTTTTGTAGGTTGGATATACAAGTACCAGTCAACGTCTACTCTGTGTTTGTTATCCATCTGCAGAGTTAAACCTTTTTCAACTGATTTTTATAGTTCTTTCTTATGTCAAACTGTTACACCACTGTCTCAGGTAAGGAGGAGGGTTTGGATCCCGCTAACATGTTCGACCCCGCCACATTCTGTATGCATGTTCCTATCCTAAGTCATGAGCCTGTAATTCAGTGGTTGTCTTTTTTTTTATGTTGTTTTAAAACAAACATTTGTTTTTCGTTAATTTTTTTGTACATAAATTAGACTGTTAGTTTTCTCGTTTGAAATGTTTTACATTTATCATTTCGGGGCCTTTTCTAGCTCACTATTCGGTATTGGATTTGCTCATTGTTAAAGGCCGTATGGCGATTTATTATAGTTGTTAATCTGTGTTATTTGGTCTCTTGTGGAGAATTGTCTCATTGTCTCATGAATATTTTTTCGTCACATCTTTCTTAGGAACTACATCATAAGGATTTCTGAATTTTCTGAAAAGTCAGCTATACCGTGTGATGCGTTTTCAGAGTCATCACTCGACAACTTCCTGTTTACCAAACACTAAGTCTTGTTTCATTTTACATTTGAAAGCCAAGTTGAAAAGTTTCGTCTCATTTTTCTCAGGAACTATAATACAAGGGATAATGAAATTTAGTTTCAGGGATTATACTAGTCAGCTAAACGTTAACCTTGTGATGCATTATCAAATTCATCACCCAACAACTTCCTGTTTAGCGAATACTTGTTTTATTTTACACATGATAGCCAAGTTGAAAATTGTCGTTATTTTTTGCAGGAACTACAATACATGGGTTTCTGAAATTTGGTATCAGGGATGATATATGTCAGCTTCACCTTGTGATGCGTTTTCAGATTCTCAACAACGTCCTGTGTACCGATTTATTTGGGCGGGAATAATATTATCATTGAGCAGTAGCTCACAATTTCACTTGTTATTCATATCCTCTGTATGTGAATATATATGTTACGTCAAATGAATCCTACCATAGAAACATTATAGATGATGGTAAATAAGATCCTTTTACCTTGCGTTTTTTATATTTAATTCAACATTATGGCTACCAATGAACCGGATTAATTCATGCAGTCAATTGGAAACCAATTTTCGTGGATTGAGGAAAATTGTGTTTCTGTGGTTGTATCAAAGACTCTCTACAGACATAGAGAAAATTTATATTTAGTTGAATATTTCATTTCGTGAATTACCTTTACCAATGAAGTCCACGAAAATTTGTATCCTAAGAATAAACATAAATCAATGCACCGACTTCAAATAATAATAAACAATGTAACAACGTTATAATTTAAAGTGGTTTATTTTACTCAATACATGAATATATTTAACTTGATTTTCCATGCCCGTATCCTTTATTAGATGAACTTCCAGACCCTTTATGTTTCCTGTGACGTCTATGATGACGATGGTGATGCCCGCCGTAATGGGAGGCGCCATTGTGATGATGATGGTGATGAACAACAACTGGAACGCCAATAACGTGGTGTCCTCCAATAACTCCGTGGTGACCTCCATGGTGTACACCATGGAAAATACTGGTCAACTGTAAAATGTTTATTAAGTTCATTAGAGGAAATCAAACTTACGGAAAAGGATTAAACGGTCATTCTGGATCTGTTATTTTTACAGAAAGCGTGCTTAAGAAGTGGGCAAACCTACATACTGTTATTTCCATGTGTTTTCTGAAATACCCTTCTTTAGGTTATGCATAAAGCGATAAAACGATAAAACGTTGTAAAGCACAAAAACCCAAGGGACATAAACATAAAAAAAAGTTAATTTTCGAACAACTAAAAAATTAAATATTTAAATGATTTGAATCTAAACAGCTCAGTATGCATTCATATAGCAAGTTTTAACTTGAAACATAACCATGCTATGTTGTTGTTATGTCATCTTCTTTTGTAACAAAGACTGAATTAAAATGTTTGAAAAAGATTAAAGACATATAAAAGTAAAGGAATATTTTCTACTTGACTTCATTTAAATAAACGGAAGCACTCATTGTTGCTCGTGTATGTTGTTCGTACAGAAATATTTGCGACTTTTCAAAACATCATGGGCCACTTGTTTTGTTACTATTTGCGACATATAATTGTATTAAAGCATTATGAAAACTTACGACATGACCTTTACCACCATAACTGTCACCATCATAGCCATTATACGCACCATATGCTTCTGAAATAAAAGAAAGAACGACCAATCTGTAAATGCTCCCATTTCGCAAACGCAAAAAAAATTCATATAGTTTCATATGCGAATTAACATTTATTAACGTACACTTGGTTCGAACAAAACTGTTACACCTTGAACTTCAAGTTCAACGCAGCTTATATTTTGCGATGTTTTATGAAAATAAAATGAGAATGGAAATGGGGAATGTGTCAAAGAGACAACAAACCGACCATAGAGCAGATAACAAGCGAAGGCCACCAATGGGTCTTCAATGCAGCGAGAAAAGATCTTTTCGCTCTATATATTTGTTTATGTGTTTTAATGAATAGCCATGCTTCCAAATTCGCAAATCAATTTTTAAATTAAACAAAATACTGAAAGAATGAAACCCCAGAGTCGTATTAAAGCGAAACACCCGGATGTGTCTGGTAAAGTGATTTCTGCTGTGTGTACCTCCTAAAGTCTAAAACTTACAAAAGATATTAGTTCACTACATATTTTAGCATCAAGAAGTTCGGCAGCAGTTATATCTTTCTCTTAATTTAAGGCGTATATATGCAGAAATTGGTGTAGATTTCACCTGAAGGTCATAGATTTTCTGTTTTGGATTCATTAGTAATTTATTTCTCGAGAAGATGATCCAGAACTTGATTCACTGAACGTGTGTAGGACCGAAATGTGTCAGGAAAAGCAAAAAGACGATATTTTTTTTTAATATTGCGAAAAAAGTAGAACATTTGTAGGAGTTTACTGTATGAATGTTAATATATTTTCAAAAATAAAAAATCGCTTAAATTTTTTTTATGTTTTTGAAAAGTAAAGTTACTTTATTTGAATGCCTGTGTGCATTGTTATTTTATCTAAGAATTTAACGTGCACACAAAAAATTGAAACGCTTCGGAATCCGTAATTTATTCAAAATGTGCTTAGGTCAACCTTATTACATGTATATCTCAATAGGATTATAAAAAGAAGAATTCAATTAATATAATTACATTTTAAGCTTTTCTTTTTAATTTTTGATGCATTGTTTAAACATTGTCAATGATCATAGCACGTGCAGTCAAACGTGTAGATGTAGTTGCCTTGGAAATAACATTTGATATCGAGTGCCTCATGAGTGTTGTCGTTGCCTAATTAAATAAATAGTATAATCTGAATACTATTTACGATAATATAATTTCAATTAAATCAGAACTTTGTAAAAAGTGTATTCAGTTTTGATCAAAAGCGAAATCATATAAAAAAAATATGATAAAAGTTGTTTATGCATTAAGTAAATTTGAGTATCCATAAACTGGAATATAAAACTACAATTACATTCAAATTAATAATAAAAACAAAACTTACCGATGGAAGCAAAAACAGCAACAAAAATACCAAGAGCTACAGTGACTTTCATGATGAAGTATCAAGACAGGAACACGATATAGCTCCAAATAATTCCAGTTACATATATATACACAGCAACATAATGTAGACAGCTGTAGAATATGTACATAAGTAGACCATAACAATATTTTTCAAGAATGAGAACAAGATGAAAGACATGAATCTTTAGAATTGTTTACAGATAACATTAAGATTATCATTGTAATCTTCATAAACCTGATTATTGTTTTTATAAACATTATTTTTTACGAAGGAAGAATGTCAAACAAGGGTAGCCAGGTTATGTCTTAATATGTCACGAAAAAAAGAAACCACAATGAACTTTGAAAAAAAGGATCGGCGTTTGCCTAACCGCAGTCATATAAAAACAAAAAGATGATTGCCATGAATGAGACAATTCTCAACCAGACACCAAATGACACAGAATTTAACAACAATAGATCAATATAAAAAACTTAAATTAAAAATGGAAATGGGGAACATGTCAAAGAGATAAAAACCGGACCAAAAAGCAAAAAATAGCGAGAAAATCCCGCACCCAGGGGCAGGCGTCAGGTTGTTCCTAACAAATGTGTCCTAGTTCAAATAAAATGGACGTAACACTTAACTCCAAAACATATATTAAATGAAAAAAATACATGACTAACAAAGGCCAAAGCTGGCTTGGGACAGGCACAAAAAATGCGGCGGGGTTAAACATGTTTTGTGAATCTCAACCCTCCCCTTTACCTATAGCCAATGTAAAATAAACACCCAGCAAGACACACAGCAAAAGAAGTCCGAGTCTGATGTCAGAAAAGGTAACAAAAGAAACTGAGCAAAATGACAATGATAATACAGACCTCAGTTTGACTAATTGAAAGATTATGCCTATATCATATGAAAATCAAGCACAATTCTTCCCTTTATGGGTTTAGTTTCATACCATCAGAAAATATATGAGAAGAACATAACCCATATCATGCCAACAACTGGTGTAAGATGTCTACATGTTCATTTATATATGAAATTGATGTCCTTATACCGATGATATAATTCATTCTTAAATGGGAATTCAAGGTTCAGGAATATGACAGTAGTTGTCCATTCGTTTGATGTGTTTGAGATTTTGATTTGCCATTTGATCAGGGACTTTCCTTTTTGAATTTCCCTCGGAGTTCAGTATTTATGTGTTTTTACTTTATAGTAAAATGTTTTGACTAGTTTATGATATCCAAAACCCTGGTGCCATAATTTTTCAATACAAAGATGTCTTACGTTAAAATCAAATAAGTTGGTACATATACGAGCGAATCGAATGAGAAATATAAACATCATAAGATGGCGACAAGAGAATAAACTCATCATAGTTACCAGGAATGAAATTTTATATTTACGCCAGACGCGCATTTCGTCTACAAAAGACCCATCAGTGACGCTCGAATCAAATAACATTTTAAAAAGGCCAAATAAAGTACGAAGTTGAAAAGCATTGAGGACCAAAAATTCCTAAAAGTTTTGCCAAAATACAACTAAGGTAATCTATTCCTGATGTAGAAAAGAATATCAACCTCTTAAATTGGATATTTAACAATAAGAAATGAAAAATCATCTCTTTAATCACAAAATTTGGTATTAAGCTTCCCGTTAAAGATAGAGATAGCAAGATCCAGTAAAGGGCAGTGTTCATTGTTAGTATTAGCTTTATCTAAAGTCAGTTTAGCCGGAGAAATCTCTTTCGTGTACATACTGAAGTCGTCATTATTGAGAGCTAATATATCATCGAAATATTTAAAAGTGTTATTAAATTTTTGTAACAGATGTTGTTTCGATGTGTCTTCAGATAGATATAGGAAGATGTGCTGTGAGTGCCAATGAGACAACTCTCCATCCAAATAACAATTTATAAAAGTAAACCATGATAGGTCAATGCACTGCCTTCAACACGGAGCCTTCAAGTTGGCTCCCACCGAACAAAAGCTATAAAGGGCCCCAAAATTACTAGACAATAAGTGTAAAACCATTCAAACGGGAAAACCAACGGTCTATGAAAAACGAGAAACGCGAAATTGCTTATTTTAGACATAAAGTGTTACTCATAACAAGACAGAAAACAGTTCTTAATAAGTGATGCACAATTAGTCCCCATTGGAATTTAAATAACTTGATGATATATAGAATCTCCATAGCGACCAAAAATGGTATCTTGTAACAAATCAAAACAGGTCAAATTGACATGATAGTTCTTTTGTTTGTTGTAACTAAAAGTGACGTAAAAGAGTTTGAACATAAATATTCGCATTATGATCATTTAATTAGGTGTGTGATTTGTTTATAAATATGATTATAAGGCAATATGGTATATAGAGTAGGAAATAAAAACTTTGCACAAATTCGGAATGACCAATATAAGCATGCAATCTACCAAATACTTTCAACGAACTTTTAACAATTCAACAAATTTTTGATTCCACTATTTTCAAAGGCCTTATTTGAACAATTTATTACCAGGTACATTTATACATGCAAGCATACATGTACATGTATACATGCATAAACCCGCCACATTATGTATGTATGTGCCTGTCCCTAGTCAAGAGCCTGTTATTCAGTGGATGTCGTTTGTTTGTATGTTACACATTTGTTGTTCGTTCATTTTTTTAAAAATAAATAAGGCCGTTAGTTTTCCCCTTTGAATTGTTTTACATTGTCATTTCGGGGCCTTTTATAGCTGACTATGCGGTATGGGCTTTGCTCATTGTTGAAGCCGTACGGTGACCTATAGTTCTTAATTTTTGTGTCATTTGGTGTCTTGAGGAGAGTTACCTCATTGGCAATCATACCACATCTTCTTTTTAATACATACAAACATATATACAAATCATAAGGATTGACATTTGTATAGAAAAGTGGTCATTCCTGGGCTTCTCCCGACTAACAGTAAAACACTTGTTGCGCAAATTTGGCGATACGGGATATATTCTTTTTTAATTCACAGTCGCGTCCGGTCAGAATGGGAACGTAAAACATATGTCTCGTGTAGTCAGGGTGCCACGCTCCTTGTACGTTAAAAAATCACGCTACATCATTCTCTCTAAATGACCCATAATCAGCCTGCGAAACACCGAATTTGACCCCTATCTCACATGCCCTCATTTTCAAGTGGCGGTCAAAATTTTGAAATTTTCATCGTCCTGAAATGCATGAAATATTTGCCATAAGACGTTAATGCAAAAATCAATCTATAATGATATTTTCATTAAGTACACTATGCAAAAAAAACCTAAAACAAAATAATTTGACAATTAAACAAAATGAAAATTGAATATTTGAGCATCAGTTTTTGAAGGTGTATGTTAATTATTTACAAAATGCTGACACTAGCAATATGGAAACTCGACAGATATATTTTTCAAGACCTAATAAAAAAGTTTGCAGTTACCATGCAGAAACTGACTGTTTATATCCTAGTATTCCAGGATAGAACTGTCAATTCTAGGGTATAAATGTCCAAAACTGCTCTCGGGAAGAACTTTCTAAATCAGTTCTAGAGTAGCATTGTTTAAAGGCAGGGGTTATTTGACCGGCACCGGCAAAATAGGAAATTTGCTTTTTAGCCGGCACTGAATAAAACTGTTCATTGATGTGATTAGTAGATAATAGTATAAAAGCTTAATAGTAATTTATAATCATTTTATCACAATATCAAGCATTGAATATACAATCGAAAATATAATATTGAAGATGTTCATAAATAAATAATTTATAACTTTATAATATAAATTAAAAGCACGAAAACACATTCATAAATTTCATATGTACATTATTAAATATATTTTTTCTAAATTATTTATAAAAAAGATGATTTTCAAATCTTTTTAAAATCTATGGTTTAATATCCTGCCATGTGATAAAAAAAAAAAATGGTATGTAAAACTACATCATAAATCAGACATGACAGACACTATTAAAAGTCTTTTGATATGAATTTCAAATAGACAAATGATTTAACATTTGCAATTGTTACAAAACAAATTGTTTGCCCCGGCCCTTTGGAAAAACTACACATTACACTGGTTTCCTTTGAATCTGCATCATGTGTGCATATGTTAAATATGTAGATAGGTATATATAAAAAAGAAGATGTGGTATGATTGCCAATGAGACAACTCTCCACAGGAGACCAAAATGACACAGAAATTAACAATTATAGATAAACGTACGGCCTTCAACAATGATCAAAGCCCATACATTTACATTTAATGTCATTTGTTCGATTGACTTCTCCAGTTCCTCTATCATATCGGTTTTCCTGTAGTAGGAACCTATGTACATTGGGGAGCTGTCTTGAACAGTAAGTGATGCCCAGACTATCTCACAATCAGTTTTTATATTAATCTCTGTTGTTATGAGTTCACTTTTAGCAGCTATGAACACTCCACTCTCGCTCTGAATAACATCTAATCTCTGTTGATATTCGCTACCAGTAGATTCGGATGCAAGATTTGCAATTTGCTGTAACAGTTATTTTGTCTCCCTGTATTTTGTGCTTTGATTTTTATAGTTCGTTCTTATGTTGCACTGCTATACCACTGTCCCAGGTTAGGGGAGGGTTGGGATCCAGCTAACATGTTTAACCCCGCCACATTATTTATGTATAAGCCTGTCCCAAGTCAGGAGCTGTAATTCAGTGGCTGTCGTGTGTTACATATTTGTTTTTCGTTCATTTTTTTTTATATGAATAAGGCCGTTTGTTTTCTCGTTTGAATTGTTTTACATTGTCATATCGGAGCCTTTTAAAGCTGACTATGCGGTATGGGCTTTGCTCATTGTTGAAGGCCGTACGGTGACATATAATTGTTAATGTTTGTGTCATTTTGGTCTCTTGTGGAGAGTTGTCTCATTGGCAATCATACCACATCTTCTTTTTTTTTATATTTGAGACATTTTCCTCACTCTTTTTTGTGTACATATGATAGAACACATAGAATATAGTTAATTTGATAGTTAAAAGTTTAAGTGTTGATATGAGTATCAGTAACAAAAGTTTTTTACATAAAAAATTTTGATATTTAATTATTATTCTTCCATTTTAATTCCAGTAAGATATAATTTAATCAGACCCGGCTAAATAGCAAATTTGCTATTTTGCCGGTGCCGGTCAAATAGCCCCTGCCTTGTTTAAAACTGATAGACCAAATTCTGCCATAAACTGTCCTTAAAATTGATATGAGTATTATTTCGAAACTATAGTGAAAGATTTAACAGAAGTAAGAACTGATACCAACTGTACATACATACATAAGTATAGGCATCATACCAAAGGGGCGTTCATTGGCTGTTCGGGATTTATAAATACCCATCTACGTCTATTCGAAATGGGGACGTAATCAAAAAGGAATCTGAGCCGACTAAATTATAACATGTATGATTACTACTACATGTATGTATGGGGGAAAACATCTACTATATGAAATTAAATACTTGCTGAAGCTGCGCACCTCATCCATACAAATTTTAAAAGAGACCCTTCAAACTTAACAGAACGATTAAGCGCATGTGTAAGTTGTGCACCGCATCCTACAATTTGAATGGAGATCCTTGAATCTTCAACAAACGATTGAACGCATGTTGTTGTTATGACCCTTATCCTTCGGTTTTTAATCAAGATCCTTGATATATCACAGAGATGTTGAGCGCGTATTGAAGATTGTTCAATTCTTTTATCATGGACCCGTGAAACTTCACAGAACGATTGAGCGCATGTTGAAATTGTGCACTGCATTCTATAGTTTGTAATTGAAATCGTGTAATCTACAAGAACGAATGAGCGTCTGATCATAAAGTTGTGCACTGCAGTCTATAGTTTGTAATCGGAATCCTGTTTTCTACAAGGACGATTGAGCGTATGGTGAAGTTGTGCACTGCAGTCTATAGTTTGTAAACGGAATCCTGTTTTCTACAAGGACGATTGAGCGTATGGTGAAGTTGTGCACTGCATTCTATAGTTTGTAAACGGGATCCTGTAATCTCCAAGAACGATTGAGCGTAATTGTGTTCTCTCCTG
>NW_027268208.1:0-1000 GCF_963676685.1 Mytilus edulis
GACTGCAATCCTTCGTTTTTAAAGGCCTCCGCCAACGTGAGCCACAGTAATAATTAGTGATAAAGATGGCATACAAACGGGGTTTTCCGAATATGAAAAGAAATTATTGGCTCACGTTGGCGGAGGTGCTCAAAAATTAAAAAAATCTCTCGTAAAAAAACAACAATTTGTGTCAAAATAGTAGAATTGGATCGAAATCGGAGAAAGAGCTGAAAATATCCGCATTCGGCTGTTACGGCAAGACACCCTCAACTAAAGCAAGAATACTTCGATAGGTGCTCAAGGTTTTCAGTTGTAGAATTTTGCCATCATTCAGTTTCAAATTGTTTTTTTTTTATCTTTATATCAAGGTGGAGTGTGTTTTATCGATTTAAATCAACACCTTACATAGTGAAAACATATGCACTCGGCACACACGATAAACAGGCGTTTTGCAAGTGTCCCCCTCATAAAATAAAGCGAAAAAAGTTTGAATATTTTTGTTTTCCTTTTTGGGGTTCTTTGGAATAATGTGTAAATTCGGGACAAGATACCTTGGGTCGAGTCTGTAATTGCATACGACTTTGCAAAAGACCACCGCCGAAAAGAACACACGGTAATTCTGTTTAATATTAACGTGAATCTTTTTTGTTTCGAGTACATATCGTCTCATATAAAGGAAACAAATTGAGAGGTAGTCCTGAGGAGGTAGTTAGCCCTAGTCCCAGATTTCTTTTTTCCATTTCTATCATGACTTTACAGTATGCCTATAAATACATAAATTTACCACGTTTGAGACATTGTGGCAACGTAGTGTAGTGGTATCGCGTCGGCTTTTGAATGCTGCGATTTACGTTCGAATCTCACACGGTGGATATTTTTGTCCAATACGTTTTTCTTCTAATAATATTTTAAAATATTTCAATGAGATAGAATGGCTAGAGTATTTGTTTTGAATATAATAGCTATCAATTTAGTTGGTTGTCATTACACATTATTTTTTAGTATTTTTCAATGGGAT
>NW_027268209.1:0-4000 GCF_963676685.1 Mytilus edulis
GAGGAGAAACAGGCGCTTCTTTTGCGCTAGGTATCGAAGGGTGCTATGTTCAAAAATCTGAAACTAGAGCTCAAAATTTGAAAAAAATGTCAAAAAATTAGGGGGGTCGGCCTATTCCAGAGCTTCTAGAGAAAAATAATGAGGGTTTGTCACGGGGTAGGACTATATAGGTCTTGTAGAAGAGAAACAGGCGCTTCTTTTGCGCTAAGTATCGAAGGGTGAAATGGTAAAAAATCTGAAACTAGAGCTCAAAATTTAAAAAAATGTCCAAAAATTGGGGTGGGTCGGCCTATTCCAGGGCTTCTAGAGAAAAATAATGAGGGGTGTCACGGGGTATGACTATATAGGTCTTGTAGAGGAGAAACAGGCACTTCTTTTCTGTAGGTATTGAAGGGCGCTATGTTCAAAAATCTGAAACTAGAGCTCAAAATTTGAAAAAACAATGTCAAAAAAATGGGGGGGGGGGGAGTTCGGCCTATTCCAGGACTTCTAGAGAATAATAATGAGGGGTGTCACGGGGTAGGACTATATAGGTCTTGTAGACGAGAAACAGGCACTTCTTTTGCGCTAGGTATCGAAGGGCGCTATGTTCAAAAATCTGCAACTAGAGCTGAAAATTTGAAAAAAATGTCCACAAAATGGGGGGTGGGTCGGCCTATTCCAGGGCTTTTACAGAAAAATAATGAGGGGTGTCACGGGGTATGACTATATAGGTCTTGTAGAGGAAATATAGGTTCTTCTTTTGAGCTAGGTATCGAACTGAACTTTGTTCAAAAATCTGAAACTAGAGCTCAAAATTTGAAAAAAAGTCCAAACAATTAGGATGGATCGGCCTATTCCAGGGCTTCTAGAGAAAAAAAAATGAGGGGTGTCACGGGGTATGACTATATAGGTCCTGTAGAGGTAATACATGCACTTGTTTTTGCGCTAGGTATCGAAGGGAGCTATTTTCAAAAATCTGAAACTAGAGCTCCAATTTTGAAAAAAATGTCAAAAAATTAGGGGGGGTCGGCCTATTCCAGAGCTTCTAGAGAAAAATAATGAGGATTTGTCACGGGTAGGACTATATAGGTCTTGTAGAGGAGAAACAGGCGCTTCTTTTGCGCTAAGTATCGAAGGGCGCTATGTTCAAAAATCTGAAACTAGAGTTCAAATCTTTAAAAAAAATGTCAAAAAATGGGGGGTGGGTCGGCCCTATTCCAGGGCTTTTATGGAAAAATAATGAGGGGTGTCACGGAATATGACTATATAGGTCTTGTAGACGAGAAACAGGCGCTTCTTTTGCGCTATGTATCGAAGGATGCTATGTTCAAAAATCTGAAACTAGAGCTCAAAATTTGAAAAAAATGTCAAAAAATTAGGGGGGTCGGCCTATTCTAGAGCTTCTAGAGAAAAATAATGAGGGTTTGTCACGGGGTAGGACTATATAGGTCTAAAAGAGGAGAAACAGGCGCTTCTTTTGCGCTAAGTATCGGAGGGTGCTATGTTCAAAAATCTGAAACTAGAGCTCAAAATTTGAAAAAATGTCAAACAAATGGGGGGTGGGTCGGCCTATTCCTGGGCTTTTATAGAAAAATAATGAGGGGTGTCACGGAGTATGACTATATAGGTCTTGTGGCCGAGAAACAGGCGCTTCTTTTGAGCTAGGTATCGAAGGGTGAAATGGTCAAAAATCTGAAACTAGAGCTCAAAATGTAAAAACATGTCCAAAAATGGGGGGTTGGTCTGCCTATTCCAGGGCTTCTGGAGGAAAAATAATGAGAGGTGTCACGGGGTATGACTATATAGGTCTTGTAGAGGAGAAACAGACACTTCTTTTCTCTAGGTATTGAAGGGCGCTATGTTCAAAAATCTGAAACTAGAGCTCAAAATTTGAAAAAAAATGTCAAAAAAATGGGGAGTGGGTCGGCCTATTCCAGGACTTCTAGAGAAAAATATAATAAGGGGTGTCACGGGGTATGACTATATAGGTCTTGTAGACGAGAAACAGGCACTTCTTTTGCGCTAGGTATCGAAGGGCGCTATGTTCAAAAATCTGAAACTAGAGCTCAAAATTTGAAAACAAATGTCAAAAAAATTAGAGGGGTCGACCTATTTCAAGGCTTCTAGAGAAAAATAATGAGGGTTTGTCACGGGGTAGGACTATATAGGTCTTAAAGAGGAGAAACAGGCGCTTCTTTTGCGCTAAGTATCGAAGGGCGCTATGTTCAAAAATCTGAAACTAGAGCTCAAAATTTGAAAAAAATGTCAAAAAAATTGGGGGTGGGTCGGCCTATTCCTGGGCTTTTATAGAAAAATAATGAGGGGTGTCACGGAGTATGACTATATAGGTCTTGTGGCCGAGAAACAGGCGCTTCTTTTGAGCTAGGTATCGAAGGGTGAAATGGTCAAAAATCTGAAACTAGAGCTCAAAATGAAAAAACATGTCCAAAAATGGGGGGGTTGGTCTGCCTATTCCAGGGCTTCTGGAGAAAAATAATGAGAGGTGTCACGGGGTATGACTATATATGTCTTGTAGAGGAGAAACAGGCACTTCTTTTCTCTAGGTATTGAAGGGCGCTATGTTCAAAAATCTGAAACTAGAGCTCAAAATTTGAAAAAAAATGTCAAAAAAATGGGGAGTGGGTCGGCCTATTCCAGGACTTCTAGAGAAAAATATAATAAGGGGTGTCACGGGGTATGACTATATAGGTCTTGTAGACGAGAAACAGGCACTTCTTTTGCGCTAGGTATCGAAGGGCGCTATGTTCAAAAATCTGAAACTAGAGCTCAAAATTTGAAAACAAATGTCAAAAAAATTAGAGGGGTCGACCTATTTCAAGGCTTCTAGAGAAAAATAATGAGGGGTGTCACGGGGTATGACTATATAGGTCTTGTAGAGGAAATATAGGTGCTTCTTTTGAGCTAGGTATCGAACTGAACTTTGTTCAAAAATCTGAAACTAGAGCTCAAAATTTGAAATAAATGTCCAAAAAGTGGAAGGTGGGTCGGCCTATTCCAGGGCTTTTACAGAAAAGTAATGAGGGGTGTCACGGGGTATGACTATATAGGGTCTTGTAGACAAGAAACAGGCGCTTCTTTTGAGCTAGGTATCGAAGGGCGCAATGTTCAAAAATCTGAAACTCGAGCACAAAATTTGAAAAAATGTAAAAAAATGGGGGTGGGTCGGCCTATTCCAGGGCTTCTAAAGAAAAATAAAGAGGGGTGAACAAAATAAAGACACTATAATTTTGATTGTTAGGAGCTTCTGTCCAAGTTCACAAAAAAAAAGGGTTTATAACCCCGGACCCCCCCCCCCCCCCCCCCCCCCACCCCCCCCCCCCTGGATCTGCCACAGCAGAGAGGGACAAAAGATAACAGAGGGACAGTCAAACTCATACATCGAAAATAAACTGACAACGCCATGGCTAAAAAAAGAAAAGACAAACAATAGAACACATGACACAACATAGAAAACTAAAGAATAAGCAACACGAACCAAATAAAACTAGGGGTGATCTCCGGTGCCCCGGAAGGGTAGGCAGATCCTGCCCCACATGTGGCACCCGTCGTGTTGCTTATGTTAATATATTCGGTAAACAGTGAACTTCGGTAGGTCCCATTCATGAAAGGAAAGGGGATAGTAGTTACGACGTAAGGAACATATCCGATATCATTTCTGAAACGGTTATTCCATAACGGTCAACCAACTCGTGATGGCGTCCGTAAAATTTACCAAGGGTTGATTTCAGCTTCACCATTTGTAACTTTTGGTTTAATAGCTTCCTTGTGAGCAGCAACCCTATAACAAGAAAATCTTGATAGGAAATGCAAGCACGAGAATATCGTATCAATTGAGAGATACATGTATATACCCCGTATGCAGATGCTGCTGGAATGTTGCTACTTAGAAACGGAATTATAAAATAGAAGATGTGGTATGATTGCCAATGAGACAACTGTCCACAAGAGACCAAAATGACACAGACATTAACATTTATAGGTAATCGTAGGGCCTTCA
>NW_027268210.1:0-26785 GCF_963676685.1 Mytilus edulis
TGTGGATTGATCTACGTCGGGGAAACTCGACAAAGACTCAATTTTAAATGAATGACCATCGGTCTTATGTTAATGATCCTAATAACAACATATTTCTCTATAAACATTTCAATCAGCCTCACCATTCTATTGTTTCAATGAAAGTCCGGATTACAGAGAAAATATATCATTCAAAAAATTATCCCATTTTGAGTACACCATATCGTTTACAAAGAGAAGACTTCTTAATGAGAGAGTGGGGAACATCCATCCCTAAGGATGCAATGACAAAATTGATGGTATAGGTATTTTGTCTAGTCCCAGGTGTAGTACTGTAAATACATTACAATTATTTAATACTTCTGCTCGACGAAATAGAAGTCATGGTGACAGAAAATATATACCACCTGCTGTGCACACCGTGCCAATTGATAGTTTGTTAACGTCTGTTCCAAAACCTTTAGGAATTCACCATATCAGAACTAAGTTATACTTCATTCCATTATCTAAACTTTATTTACTATTTCAAGAGGCCCAAAATACTTCCGTTATTGATTATAATTCTGTTTTGTATAGATTAGTTGCAATAATCATGGACATTGCTAACCATAGGACTATTCAAATCCGTACAAATACTATACCTGATTACTTCAAAAATAGAGCTACACCTGTAATTTCCTATACTAACACCAGGTCTATTACATCCACGATTTTCAACCACAAGAACGTTTAAAAGGCCGTTAACCTCAAAGATGAAAAATCCAAGCCTCCGGATTGCTCATGTGCCTCGTCACAATACAATTATAGTCCAGTTGGTCATGTTATTACTAGCAACCTTGGAATCGTTACCAATAAACAACTAAGAGCGTTGTTAGCCAAGAGACCAAAATATAGAATTCCCCAGCCCATCAAATTGAAAAAGAACTTCAGGTTACTGATGTATGCAGTTGAGGGCTATGCTAGAAAACGGGTAAAGCGCGAACCAGACAAACCAGAACTGGACACTTTGTCTGAACGGATCAAAGCTATTCGATCATGCATTCAGGAGCACATTCAGAAACTACGATGTACTATGAGCACAAGGGTTGCTAACCCTTTCTAGAATGCGGAGGTTGTGAATGCTTTATCCCATTTGCATGACAAATATGTCGTTGTTCCAGCAGATAAAACCTCTAATAATATTGTCTTCATATGTAAAAGCCATTATGTGCAATGTCTCACAACAGAGCTTGGAATAAACAGCACAACTGGTTATCCTACATATTCTTTAACATCATTTACAAAGAATGAAATTTTACAAACTCACAAATCTGTCCTTCTTTCTTTTGGTATCAACACCAAAGAAATCGAAGAAAATTTACCGTCATTATACTGGATACCAAAACTTCACAAAACTCCATATAAAGAACGATACATAGCTGGATCATCAAAATGTTCGACTAAACATCTTTCTAAAGTACTGACTTCTACTCTTTCTACAGTAAAAGATGACCTTCAAAAATATTGTGATGGGATATATTCTACCAGTGGTGTTAACTAGATGTGGATTCTAAAAAATTATAAAGATCTACTGCTTAATCTTAGATCACAATCTCTGCAATTTTGCAGCAACATTAAAACTTTTGATTTTTCTACGCTTAACACTACTATTCCCCATGCTTAATTGAAAGATCGACTTCACCATATCATTAAACAGGACTTTTTCTATAAATATGGGAATCGTAGATACAAATTTCCTGTTTTGGTTATAATAATTCTTATTTTGTGAAAAACCACACTGAAACTACCAGAAAATATACTGAAGATGATAATATCAAAATGCTGTACTTTTTGATCGACAATGTATTTGTTGAGTTTGGAGGATTGATGTTTCAACAGACAGTGGGTATTCCAATCGGTACTAATTGTGCACCCCTACTGGCTGATTTGTTTTTTACTCGTATAAAGCAGAATTCATTCAGAACCTGAAAAAGAAAAAGCACCTTGCGAAATTCTTTAATTTTACTTTCAGATATATTGATGATGACTGAATAACCCATATTTCAGCCAATACTTACATCTCATATATCCCAGTGAACTTGAAATTAAGGATACTATTAATGTTAGAAGGACTGCTTCATACCTTGATCTTTTCCTCAATATTCACACAGATGGACGACTTCACACTAAAATCTAAAATGACAAACAGGACGATTTCAACTTCCCAATTATCAATTTCCCATTTTCTCAGCAGTAAAATACCATCTGCCCCATCGTATGGTGTTTACATATCTCAGTTGATACGTTATGCTGAATAGGCATTGATATAAGACGTGTCTCGGTTTTTGTTTATACAACATTCAGTGTATTTAGTTATGATTTTGTATTTGTAACTCTGATCGGATATTGTTAAATGTCTTATCGTTTGTAGTTGTAATTCTATTTTTTTTATTTTCTATTCGTATGTAAAAGTAAAAGATTATTAATCACCCAGCTCATTTATAAGATTCTAGTTTAAAGCAACTAAACTTACATGATTTATTTGTTTTACCGTTTGATTTAGAAGAAATACCGACATAGCTAGATAATACAATTAATTATCTAATTACAAACACAATTCTATATTAATAGTCGTGTAATTGTTATAAAAATCTTATACCATAATTATACAAGCCTGATCTCTAACTGTAAATCCATCTTCTATTATATTTAGAAATTTACCTGTGACGTCACTTTTGTGGCGTCGATGCAGTCGTGTGACAGACAATGCGTAGTTCTGTTGTGCTGTTTTTATGTGCTGTCCTAGATTGTTATACGTGTTTGTTTTTATTCTGTGGTTAGTCAGCACTTCGGTGTTGACTTGAATATCAATTATATGGTCATTTTTATAAATTTACTGTTTGCAAAAGTATGAATTATTCTATAAATTAAGGATTTTCTTATCCCAGGCATATATAACGTTAGCCGTATTTGGCACAACTTTTTGGAATTTTGGATCATCAATGCCCTTCAAATTTGTACTTGTTTGGCTTTCTTACTATTTTGATCTGAGCGTCACTGATTAGTCTCATGTAGACGAAACGCGCGTCTGGCGTATTAAATTATAACCCTGGTACCTTTGATAACTATTAGCATGTCGAAATGTACTATTGTATTGTTTATTTATGTATTTCTCTGTCTGAATGTTTTTGCATTTATTTGCACTGTAGTCCTGTCATGTAATGGTGTCATTTTACATTGCCATAAAAGCGCGAGGTTTGGCTACCCACAAAACCAGGTTCACCCCACAGTTTTTACTTCAAATGTCTTGTACCAAGTCAGGAAATGGCAGTTGTTATCTTATAGTTCGTTTTTTTGTGTTCCATTGTGTTCCATTGTCTTTTGTTTTTTGTTGCAATCCAGTGTTTCTGATGTTTCGTTGTTTCCCTCGGTTTTAGTTTGTAACCCGGATTTGTTTTCTCTCAATCGATTTATGACTTTCGAACAGCGGTATACTACTGTTGCCTTTAGTTATATAATTTTTCGTTCTATCCTGATAAAATTCAATAAAAATTACTCATTAAAATGTAATTGCTTGCGGATGGATAACAGCAGATCAGGATATAGGAAACTTGCCTTGCAGACATATAAAACGCACAATTACATGTTGACATATTATAGGAAACATTAACAAAATGTTTGGTCATTTTTTGTATATTTTTGTTCTACTTAAATGTAAGTGAAAAGTTGAGCCATAAAACTAATTTAGGAAAGTACAAGAGAGTGCAGTCACGGGTTTAATCTAGCAACATCGGCAATACTACAGAACCTAACTGTATCACAAAAAAAACTGTTTTGGTCATCATTTTATTTGGTTTTATCTAGACTAAATGTTTGGTGATCGGTTTTTGTTATTGGTCACACTTGTTTATCCGTGTGTAGTTACATGTAATTCATAATCACGGTGTACCAACCTTGCAATTAAGAAAGCTATAAAACCAGGTTTAATCACCATTTTCTACATAAGAAAATGCCTGTTCCAAGTCAGGAATATGACAGTTGTTATCCATTCGTTTGATGTGTATGCAGTTTTGATTTTGATTTTGCCATTTGATTAGTGACTTTCCGTTTTGAAATTTTGAAATTTACTTGGTGTTCAGTATTTTTGTGATTTTTCTTTTTGTTATTGTTCCTCAACTTTGCTATTTCTAAAGTTTTTAAAGAATTAAATTAACGCGTTTTTAATATAAATAGTAGTAATCTTAATTGAAACCGATTTTTACTGCACCGGGTTAGTCAATGTAACTTCCGTTATGTACGATGCCAAATTATTTTAAAATAAAAAAAAAGCCATGAAATGCTTTCATAATAAAAAAAAAAGGACCTTAAGTATTTTTCAACCTTACCAAATAGTAAGAGCTAAGAAAGATCCACTTATTCATTACAATAAACTTCTTATGTTAGTTTCCAAGTACAAAACTACTGGGGTAAATATAAAATAGTTACGGTTGGATATTTTGGGGGACCTGCTACGAGTGATTCCGATAACAAAGGTAGGCCTGATGTACACCATTATGTAGATAAATCTATTTGAATTTACAGCATACTAGTAATTAGTTTTAGTGTGGTTGACAACCGAGAAATCGAAACAAAACGGAATTTCGGGACCGGGTGACATTTTTCAAAAATGCGAGTTAAGTGCCTTGTGTTATATAAAGGTATATAGGATTTTTTAGAGACAAGTGCCTGTGTTACTGCATCATTGATATTTACCAAAATATCTCATTTTCATTATGCAGTGTTTTAAAATATAAGTTGTGTAAGATCATTCTATACCTGTTATATTTCAGAAGATTATACAGGGTCAGATATTACTTGGTAAAGTCATACAAGGAAATGTTAGACTTGAAAAGTAATACATGGTAAATTACAATGTAAATATGATTAGGTTATACATTGTAAGGTTATGCAGGGTAAGGTACAAATATTTGGTAATGTTATGCAAATTAAGAAAACACAAGTTGTTTTTTTTTTCTCGATAAAGTTATGTATGGTAAGGTTACGAATGGGAAGGATTATACATGGGAGGGTTACACATAGAAGTGTTATACATGACAGGATTATACATGGATTGGTAATGCATTGTAAGATTGAGACCAAACATGATAAAGCTATTCTTGGTGTAATTGTGCTAAGAAAGGTTATGCACAGTGAAGTTCTACTGGGTAATGTTCTATTTAGTAAGGTTATACATGGTAAGGTTAAATACATGGTAATGTTATACATAATAAGGTTATACTTGGTAAGGTTATACTACGTAAGGTTATCTTTGATAATGTTATGGAAATGCGTGGTTTGGTAATACTTCGTAAGGTTATAAAGGTATGGTTATACATGGTAAGGTTATTCATGTAAAGGTTATGATTGGTAAGGTTAAACATACGGGGTTATTCATAGTTAAGTTATACTTGGTAAGCTTATACAAAGTAATTTAATAAATGGTATGGTTATATATTTGAAATTTTACATGGTAAAAATATGTATGATATAAAGGAAAACGCATAAGACTTAACACTTTTATTTGGATAGTTTTATAATATAATGTTATATTCCAGTACTTTACAGTTTTACTATAGTGAGACATGAGTAATAGCTGTAATACTGTTTCACGTTGCCTTTCCAAACACTAATCTTGTCGTTGACGTTTAGTTCTACCACTGTGTTAATAGTACCAGAATTGAATTGCTTGTCATGGTCAGGAATGTATCCAGGAACAATCATTAACTTATTTTTTCTCACTTCGAAGTATGCATGACTCGTTTTTGTCATTATTGTTACGGAAATGTGATACAAACCAGCATATTCGCAAGTAAACACGCCTGAATTAATAAATAGTGAGATATTGTTCACGCCGACAGATGTTCTCTTTTTGGGGAACTTGATCATGCCATCACTGGTAGGATTTAAGTACTCATAAGGTCCACAAGAGGTGAGTGCCACTGAAAATAGTAAAAAAAATGAAATTAATAATCACACATTTATTTTGAATAAATAAATAGTCTTGAAAGAGATTAAAATTGATATAATTGTTGAAGATCCCTTTCATTCTCACACTTATCTGTGATTTGACTTGCTTAAATGTTTTTAATACAGTTAATGTATTGTTAATCAACTGTCTATTTCGGGATAATATCTTTTAGATAGGTATACCAGGAATATTCGAATTAAGATTATGTTCACCGACATCAGTGTTACTGTGCATCTTCTACCTCAGTGGATGTTTTTTTTCAAATTATCTACGTAATCAAGTAATTTTCAGTGAATCATCTTGATATAGAGTTTTGAAATTAGTTTCTATTTTGTTTAGTTGTTTGTCACTTATTCATTTATCTCAATTAAGTGCTAAATCATTCAACAAACCAAAATAGTTTTATTTATGCTCGTCGGACAAATATCCCTTATTGTCCTTATTACCCATTTCATATAATCGACAATGAAATTCTTTTTTAGCTTTTGTCACTTTTTCTCACCTTTTAAACAAGGGATGCAGATGTTTAAAACATTTCTTACCAACTTGGCTTTTGTCCCCAGCGGGTCCCTTATCTCCTGTTTGTCCTTTGTACCCCATTTGACCTTTGTCCCCTAGTGAACCCTTGTCTCCCATTGGACCTGTGTTGCCAATTGAACCTGTTTCGCCTTTACTACCGACTCGTCCTTTGTCTCCTATCGGACCTTTGTCTCAATAGAACCTTTGTCTCCATTTTGACCTGTGTTACCACTCGAACCTTTGTCTCCTATATCACCGATGTATCCTTTGTTTCCTACTGGACCTTTTTCTCCCATTGGACCTTTATCACCAATAGGACCTTTGTCTCCAATTGAACCTTTATCGCCCTTTTGACCTGTGTTACCACTCAAACCTGTGTCTCCTATGTGTCCTTTGTTTCCTATTGGACCTTTATCTCCCATTGGACCTTTATTTCCAAAAAGACCTTTCTCTCCAATTGAACCTTTATCGCCCTTTTGACCAGGGTTTCCACTCGAACCTTTGTCTCCTATATTACCGATGTGACCCTTGTTTCCTATTGGACCTTTGTTTCCAATTGAACCTTGTTCTCCAATTGAACCTTTATCTCCGATAGAACCTTTGTCTCCAATGGAACCTTTGTCTCCAATGGGACCTTTGTCTCCCATTGAACCGTTATCTCCAATAGGACCTTTGTCCCCAATTTGACCTTTATCTCCCTTTTTACCTTTGTCACCATATGACCCTTTGGCTCCCATTGAACCGTTATCTCCAATAGGACCTTTGTTCCCAATTTGACCTTTATCTCCCTTTTTACCTTTGTCACCATATGACCCTTTGTCTCCAATTGATCCCTGGTGTCCAATTGAACCCTTGTCCCCCATTGGACCCGTGTTGCCATTGAACCTTTGTCTCCCTATAGGACCTTTGTCTCCCTTTTGACCTTTGTCTCCTATAGGGACCTTTGTCTCCCTTTTGACCTATGTTCCCAATCGAACCTTTGTCTCCGTTATGACCGTTTTGTCCTTTGTTTCCTATCGGACCTTTATCTCCAATAGGACCTTTGTCTCCGATTGAACCTTTGTCACCAATTTGGACCATATTTCCAGTTTTGATTTTATCACCTAGAATATATTGATTTTCACTTAAGTTTTTGCCAGGTGAAATTACTTTAAACAGTTCATCACTCTTTGTGCTATCCTGTTCTCCCATATCTTTCTCACATTTCATATTTATTCTCGATGAGTTAAAGCAATTGTAACATTTGTGGATAAAACAAGCAATAACTACGTTTTTGTAATTCTGGGTATGCACTTATTCTTCTTTTACACATGTTTTGAAATCATTTTATCTCAGTTTAAAAATAAAAGTCGAATTTATATTAGACTTTATCCGAAGCATTCCTTTGCTTATTTTAGGGTACATAGACCTAGGTTGTAGCACATTACTTATTAAAAGTACAGGTCTATTTGTAGAATGTAGCATAACCTTTCAAGTCACACAGATTTATATATTGTCAAACATCGTGAACGGTTTTTTTTATCAAGACGACGAGATATGTTACGCAAAAATAAAAACTCGCATTTTAAATTGCGATAGCGAATTTGTTTGCATTATTTTCTAAAATCGTGAATATCTATCTCGCATACTTGTCCATTGTTAAAAAAATCGCAATAAAATATGCAATCAGATAATTCTAATTTTACAGAATTAAACATCTCTATCACATAAATGCTTACAAAGCATTGGGGAACCGCATTTACACACATTTCTGATATAAGAAGTATCTGTCCTTAACCCAGGGCACTCAAGTGAAGTTGTTGTGTACCTTTGCTCAACTACTATTTCTATCTGAGAATCTTATTTTATGTCACTTTGATCCTATTGAAAATAGTACGCATTCTAATCCCCACCCCTGAATATTGCAGTCTTTACTAAACAGTCTTTAGAATTGTGGATGTCGGACACGTTCATGAGACTGATATATAAATTTATATTTCTGTATTAAAATTTGGTAAATTTTTAATTTTCAAATATATCACCGTAAAGGTTGCACTTTGTAAACACAGCTGTTTCTCAACCACACCTCTTTTGGGGAGATATAGAATATTCATAGAAAATTAATTTTGTTGTCGTACTGGTTCCCAGTTATGATCTTTATGTTTCATCTCGTAGAGACATAACTTGGCAATGTTACCAGTAAATTTGCATATGCATACCAGTCATTATTAAGTTGACTTACCAACTGGATTTATCAGTTGTATATGTCTATTTGAATCATAAAGTTCTGACACATTTGTTTTCAGTTGTTGTATCTGTGTTTCAACTGTTGACTTTTGATCTATGCACACTGAAAATGAATGTGAAAGTTCCAGCTAAAAAAAACCAGCTACATATAGTACTGGATATAAGTAAATATTCAGATTATTTTTAGGTTTTCCTTTCTGAAAATGACCCTAGTACATATAGCACCTGAATTTTCCAATATTTCAGCAAGGAAATAACATATCATTACCATACTACCAAACAAATACTTGTTGTTTCAAAACTATCTTTTCATACAGTTAAATATATTTTTCTCCTGAAACATTCAATACGAAAAATGCAGAGAAACCTTTTCCGCCAAATGTGTGTTTTTAATCTTGTTCACTCACAGCTCACAGAGCAATCTTTAATTTCAATAATGCTGGTGTAAGAAACATAACCTTTTCAAAAGGATACCATTCGTGAATTTTTTTTATTTGAATCTCAGCAGCGGACATACTTAAAAGGAGCAGTTATTTATTCAATTAGAGGAGAAAACACAGAAAGAAGTCACGATTTATGATACCCAAGTAAAATAAAGTGAAGACATGAAAATAAATGAAAACATGATACTTACCTTTTAAATATAAGACAATGACCGAAATTGCGATCGAAAAACAAAAAAATAAAACTACTAAAGAGTAGATGATCAGTTTATCTCTCTTCCGATATTCGTCTTGGATTTTGTATAGTTTAGCCCACACATCAGCTTGACCTGCTTGATATTCCAAATTAGCAGATTCTTGTGTTTGCATCACGCTAACTAATTCAACTTTCTCACCCATTATTTACCACATATAACTTATTATATATCTGGATTATTTATTTAGCGCTAATATAACGAGCGTGTACTCATCAAGTTGGTACTTTAAATAGCATCTTCTTCTAACTTTTTCTTGGTAATGACAACTTCCTAGTTGATCATGCCCTTAGTGACATGGAAAAAAATAGAACATTTTGTTGGTACTATCATAAAATTCATACGTAATATAATATACATAATTGAAATTGAAATTTGATATCTCCTCCTTAACGACTAACAACATCCCAAGTGTCAATTATCAATTGAATCAATTTGTCTTAGTGCTTCTCTTAAATGGGTTTCAAGTTTAACGAAATGTCGTGTAAGGGTTGAGTTCCTATCAATTGCCATTTGATTGGGGACTTTCCTTTTTTAATTTTCCTTGGAGTTCAGTATTTTTGGGATTTTACTTTTTGCTTAGTCCGAAAAGAAAATCTTGAATCATAACAAACAAATGATAAGAAGCTACATTAACAAAAGAAAAACGTTAAAGAATGAAAAACTAAAAAATAATTAGTAGAGAGATATGAATAAATAGACGTTATACAATAACCAAACGAGAAACAACCTTTTAAACATCAAAAGCATTAAATAAATCTAAAATAACTTTGTCATACTAAGGTACACAAATGTATCCAATTGAAATTCATATGATTCATGTAAAAAAGTTATAAAAGGTACCAGGATTATAATGTAATACGCCGGACGCTCATATCAAAACAGTTAAAAAGCCAAACAAGTACAAAGTTGAAGAGCATTGAAGTCCCGAAATTCCAAAAAGTTTTGTCAAATACGGCTAAGGTATAAGGTGTAGGTGGGATTACAAAACTGTGATTATCCATTGCATTGCATTTACATATATTTTAGGTACTGACGTTGTTTTATCATCTTGATAACGTGTTTTAGTATTCTATTATTTTTCTTTGTAAATTATTACTCTTACTGTTTAATCCATTTTTGACATTTTACCCCTATAGTGTCTGTTTATTTTGTTTACCCACATTACTGTCACTACAATAAAGTTTTATTCGACTAATGACCTGAAATCAGTAATATATCTTTTTTAGGCCAATTTTGCATGAGGGAGGTCAAACCTTAGGTCCCGTAAATTCCAAAATTATAAACGGGCACATTTAGATATGTTTGTAATCATGTCAGTACCGAAGTATTGACTACTGAGCTGATTATACCCTCGGATTTCACTGTGTATTTTGCGCCATATTTGTTTATTCCACATTGGATGAGTTTAAAGATAGGGATTGAGATCTCTCAATAAACTCATCAAAGATACCAGGACTAAATTTTATATTTACGCCAGACGCGCGTTTCGTCTACAAAAGACTCATCAGAGATACCAGGACTAAATTTTATATTTACGCCAGACGCGCGTTTCGTCTACAAAAGACTCATCAGTGACGCTCGAATCCCCAAAAAAGTCAAAAATGCCAAATAAAGTACGAAGTTGAAGAGCATTGAGATCCAAAATTCCTAAAAGTGTTGCCAAATACAGCTAAGGCAATCTATGCCTGAGTCATGGTTAACCCTGCCGCATTGGTGCACCTTTTCCAATTTAGAAATCGCAAGCCTTGTTAGCCTTGTGTGTATGTTATTTTCCTATATTGGTTCGTAAGCATGTTTCAAAGCTAAGTGTGGCGTTATTTTTGCTGCTATTGAATACGTTATTGTTAAGGGAATGCCAAAGTCATTCTCCTGGTGTGGGATTTTCTCGCTGCATTAAGACACCTTAATGGTCTGGAAATGTTTTCAGCTCTTTGGTCGAGTCTTTGTCATTTTGACACATTCCCAGTTTCCACTTTCTATTCCATTAAAAAAAATCGGGTTAGATCGTATAAATGTAAAAATTGATACCCATTTCTTAACGATGAAAATATTAATGCACGCGTTTCTATCTCCACTATACATAGCATGATTTTCTTATATTGCGTCGACTAACGCAGTTTTATTATCATCTGTTTTATTCTTAAATTATAAATTACATGTAATGATATTAATTGTAATTCATATTTTTATAAAAGTGACTATCTAATTAATATAAAATTGTACTTGAAGTGTGAACATTAGACACAGTACGACAAAATCGCATTTCGTCTACAAAAGACTCATCAGCGCCAATCGAAAAAAAATTAATGCTAGTTCATGACAACACAAACATATAAATGTTTTTGAAACATAGTTTCTGTCTTTTTTTTCCTTTGATGTTTTTATGAAATAATTTGCTTAAAAAGTGTGGTGAGGGAAAACCATGGTATATTATATGCAAATTTATGTTACCATACTTTGCTAATTAAATATGCAACTCGACTAGAATCCAAAGGAAAAAAGGCGGAGCTTCAGCCATGGTATAACATATTCATTTTCATGTTATTCCATGCTGAAGCTCCACCTTTTTTTTTAAATGTATCCGCCTCTAAAATATTTAGGAAGCTGTAAAACATACTAAAAGGTCAAGTTCTTCATTTGTTTTCATTTTATAAGAAAAAGCAATAAATTATGAGTCCCACATTTCAAGAACCCCTTTTCAAACTATATAGGATTGTTACGAATTTCCTTAATTTTGGAAACAATTACTAAATGTTTCTTCTTTCAGTTTTGAAAAAAATAAAATGTAAAACTATCATTTCCTTTGCGAAAATGCAATTAAATTTCGATTTAAAAAGGGGGGTATCTATACAAAAAGGAATAAATATCGGCTACAAATATCTGTGAAAAAACATGATAAGGGGACGTACACTATCTATTGTTTTATCATTAAAATTGTGTTTTAATAAATAATCTAATAAAATAACGGAAGAAAAGCATTTTTCAATTAGATGAAAATTCTGTAAAATATGATTAATTTGTATGATACATTGAAAAAGAAAAAACAACAATTCTTACCGTCATTAGAATAATTATTTAATCCTTGTCGTGGAATCCGACATTTTTGTTTACCTCAGTCTGATGACATTATTTAATTACCTGCGCCTACAATCATACACGGGGCGCAAAACTAAATCCGACATTTTCTTTCATTTTTTGCAAATTCGAAGCGCAAAAGTGACTAGCTTGCGCGAGCTTTCATTTCATTGGATAAAACTGTAACGTGATCAATTTCCAATATTAGTTGAAGGTCTTGAAGCTGTCAATCATTTTATTTATATTACAAATTTTATATACCATGTGTCTTACTCATTAACATATTTAAACAAACTCATCCTTCGGATTCGTTTGTTTAAATATGTTAACTCGTAATAACCATGGTATATATAGTACTTGTAAAATAAAATGCGACGTGTTCTATGGTTACTTTCTAAAATACAGTATGAAATATAAAGAAAAAAGTTTAAGGCCAAATTATTAAGAGTTAAAAAAAAACCATCTCGCTTAAACTCAGTACCAATATTTCTATCCAATTTGTGTACAGATTATTAAATAAACTCTGACGCTTACCCATCATCTCTTATTATTCATACTCTAAACTTTAAGACCTTAATTAAACTATATCAAACATGTTAATAAAAACTAATAATTTGCACTTGATACAAGTATAACCAAATGTGTATTAAGTTATAAACATTATTGGTAATACTTCACTTGAAATCCCGAACCCTTCAGTAGTTATCTAAATGTCGATTTTAGTCACTTCAACAAAAGTACTTAAATATGTAAAAGTGTCGAATGATTTCCGCAAATTGTCCTAACTATCTCCCCTCTTACAAGTATTATCAAACGTAAAGTTTATGTTGTTCCTTCCATCTGGTTTAATAAGTCGCCATTGTAGTGGCTCTAATATAGACAAAAGAACGCGTCTGGTGTCCTTCACAAGGAAGCCTGGATTACATTTTATAACAAAAGCGTAAAATTAAAAGGTCAAAACGACAACCACGTGTAATCATTCGATACCATGAAAAGACAAATTCAAAGGTAAATTTGAAGGAAAAAGGGAATGCATTGTAACTCAGAGTTAAACATGACTAGTCTTCAGAAGTATAGAGCTAAAATGTGCCAATCACCTTACGAGCGATAAAGAAATTAAAATGAAATTACACCACAAGCATCAGTTACATTACACATGAAAAAAACTGGCGCACTTTAGTATAAATATGAAACAAATACAAAAAACATTTAATAACCAAATTAGGTAAAGTTGGTTTTAATTAAACATTATAATTTTATCGGGTGAGTTTTTTTTTTCACAAATGCAAACATCGATCGGAAGTCGACCACATCGGTCGATTTTGCGCGTAACGTTGGATATTTTGTTCGCATAGAAATGGCATCTAAAGCCAATATTAGCCACACTTGGTCTGATTTGTACTTTTCCCGTTTTCACCATATCAGCAATACACAAAAAAAAGGTTATGAGATTTACATGCTTTAATGGAGGAGATTGGTACATCGATAAACTGGTGCCTACATTTATAAAAAAATATCTAACCATTCAGAATATTCGGTTATTATAGTTACAAAAGGTATCAGGATTATAATTTAATACGCCAGACGTGCGTTTCGTCTACATAAGATTCGTCAGTGACGCTCAGATCAAAATAGTTATAAATTAAATATTAATTGTGCAGATGTTTTATAATAATGCACATTTATCACATATATATTTCCTACTTCCTCTGCATACATTTTTTTTCGTTATATCCGGATGAAATCTAAATACATATAACCTATTAAAATGCAATTGCTTTCGGATAGATGGCAACAAATCAGGAAATAGGAAACTGGCCTTGCAGACATAACATTGCATAATATTTTTTTCAAACTAGGGATAACATGGATATTTATATATATTATACATTTATTCTGCTTAAATGTAAGTGAAAAGTTGAGCTATAAAACTTTAAAAAAAAAATTCTATTGGTTTATCCTTGGGGATTACTCTATCAATATTAACACAACTACAGAATAAAAAATCTTAATCTTCAGAAGTTGTATTCGTCGTTTGATTAACTCATAATAGGTACTAGAAATAATATTTGAATGGCATTTCGTCTAAAAAATACTCGCTAGTGAACCTCAACTCAAAAAGACAAAAAGTCCAAAAAAATTGATTAGAAATTGTTTATCGTTTTGTACTTAATGATCCACATTATCGTGTGTTTGTACAACTACTAGTAGTATTAGTTCATGTCATGCTACTCTTGTAATTCTTGAAGCATTCACAGATATATTTACGTTCTTTATCGTCCATTTTGATAATCCTAAAGCTTTTGAAGAATGATGTTAGCAATGTTTTAAACGTAAACAACGTTTCTTGTCATGTTGATAGGTTGATTCTGGCCTTTATCTTTTTATTTAGTGCTGAATATGGATCAATATGGAGCGGTACAAAACTGAATTTACGCCAATCATAATTTTTCGTCGTAAAAACTTGGGAATGACCCGAAAACACAACAAATCAGCTCGCGGCATCTTACAAACATCGTGTGTAGATGATTTTGAGTATAGTCCCTCGACCACTTAACAAGAGAAATTTATTTGAATTAAAGCATCTGACTCGGAGTCAGAATTTATAACGTGTACTTTGTTTTAGCTTTCATTATACACATGTTATACTGTTTCTTAGTTTTTTCCAAGACTAAATGTGATATTTTATTTTAAACAGATATTAGCCAAATCCATGGAAATGTTTGCATAAGCTGGAGTTTATACGAGGATCAGCTTAGAATAGTGTGTAAAACAGATGATTTACACTTACCTATCGTATTTTTTAATCCGTCTGGTGAATCGGTAGCATACTGCTCGGCCCCAAACACAACGACACAGTGCCACGCAAGTCTGCACACGAACAACATAACGCAAGACATAATATCTGGTGAAACAGTATATGTCGTTAATCGAGCCCTAAATAACCTTCCATTAAATGATACATGGGGCTGCTACCATGGATTTAAACTTGATAAAGTCAGTGTGGAGGTTACAGTGCCGAAAAGTATAGGTATAAGTTTACTTATTATAAGTGAATATATATATTTGTTTATGACGTTAATTAAAGTTTGAATAAATAGTTTATATATTTCACAAGCTAAGGTAATATTTTGCGTCAAGTAAGTCTAGAATTGGAATTTAATTCAATTATTTCTTTTTAATGGAGAATTAAAATTTGAATCTATTCATTTTGTAATTTTGGTTTCAAGATTTTTCTTTTACATTGGTTATACTATTGGCTCCTTTTCACAGAGCAATTGCACAAATAATGATCTAAAGTTATTTAAAAATACCAATGCGCACAACACACACCAAAATAGTATCAACAGAGGAAAGATGCTTCGTATTTTTTCTATTCTACGCTAGTTGTCTAACCTCTATTCATGTCTGAGAAAATATGATAACTGCTGAGACTTTTATTATCAAAAAGTTTTTCATTACAATAAGCATTACTCAAATAAAACAATCCACAACATATATAATATATTCAATCTTTTTTTAGGTTTAAAAGTACAACTTAAAGTTACTGTCAGTGGACCTAAGTATGTTCAAACCCAACAAAAGATACTATTGTTTTGTACCTCGAATACAGACTCTAAAGATTCCTCAGCTTATTTTCATATTAACAATCAGTTTCGTACAAAAATATATAAAAACGCGAGTGGCTGCTTCTCAACCATAGATTCGTCAATGTGCCAGAGTGGTGTGTGTCAGTGTCTGTCAGATGGCAGAAGTTTTATTTTACAATATGATGCAGAGATACCTAGAGGAGTTCTACAATTCAAATGTTCTATGGATTTCAAGATCTTTGGTACCATATCAGATTGCCTTTTTATGACTGTAGTTGGTGCGTATGAATGTTGAATATGTATAGGAGTTGCAGTTTAAGGGAAATATATATTAGAGACCACCGAACAGGAATTAATAGGACACTTCACGGCTTTCAACAATGAGCAAAGCTCATACATATGTTTTGGTATAATTCATGTCAAAAACCGAATCATTTGAAAAAGTAATATTCAAAGTCACAGAAAAACTGACACATCATTGCAAGAAATAAAAAAAGTACTAGAAGACTTACTACCGTCTTCAAAACTACAGATTTAACTCATCGAACACTGTCAAAATCCGACAGTGCTTTCATGTGCTGTGGACTAGTTAACAGAATCTGAAACCTATTCATAAACAGACACAGTGCCGTAACATTACAACATAAGAACACACTGTAAGATTATTTTTGATAAAGGGATCAGACCGCCAATATGCACACAAAAACCCTAACTTTAAGAGATTATCGTTCCAAGAGTACTCACAGTTCCTTAAATTTAGATCAAAGACAATTCGAAAAGAGAAGCGAAATATATCGTAAGGACATTCTAACTCATAAGTCGAAAATGAACTGACAACGTAATGGGAAAAACAAAAAAAGCTAAAACACAACATAGGAAACTAACGATTGAGTAACACGAACCCCAAAATAAACATTGGTGATCGCGAATGCTTCGGAATGCTGTGCACAATATTAAGTATTTTCACATGTGTATTCGAATCAATGTGTATTATATAAAGTGCGAAACTTTAAGGAAAATATCTTTTGGCTGTATCAATTGCTACAAATCAAATAATTTCCATTTGCAGATATAAGTGGTCCTTTTATTACAACTGATAAAGACTTTCCATTACATGCCGGTAGTGTGGTTGAATTGACATGTAAAGCTATTTCCAGAGGTCATATTCTCGAATTGTATATGAATTGTCTTGACACAGATGTTCAAACTGACAGGAGTCATAATAATACATACGTTGCTAAACTTTCAAAAAGAGTAAAGTCTTCAGATAACGGAACACTCTGTACATGTAAACTATCAAGTGTGATTGCCAGTTCATCGTCAATCAAACTTCATATAATCAGTAAGTACATGTACCCAATCGATACTTTGTGTGGAGCGTCTTTACCAGCTCAACGGTAATCTAACTTTATATGGTACTTCTACTTGTTTTTTATTCTTCATGTTTTCAAACGGTCAAAATCTTTGTTATCAACTGTACCTAGTAAAAGTTATTCTAAAATACGTAATGTATGATCGATTGAGTTTTGTTCAAAAGTTAGACGATTGTTCATCAGGTCGTTTCACAAAGATGTAAATAACTGGCGACCTGTTTTTTTTAAAGATAAAACCTTCATTTATTTGTTATCGTCCAGTAAGACATAAGAGAGCGAGTCGAAAATATACTAACAATGACATGGCAAATAAAGGCAATATCAAAATACAAACAACTGTACAATAAACACAACATAGAAACATGCACTGGCATAGCGTCTCAATGAAATGTAAACAATCTTGCTAAAAAAGTGGATTTGCTTCTTCGTTGTTATTAGAGTGTCAATTCATATTATCATAGTATTCTTAATTTCATTTTCCTAAGGAATTATTAGATCTGAATACTCACTGAAACATGGGTTACTGTTTATCAAGATTGTTGTAAGTGTGTGTTCATTAAACAACATGTAATATCACCAAAATATATATTCCAGGAGCTCCAATTCTCGAAACAGTTAATATGGTTTTCTGCAACAAAACTGACTCGGTTATTCTATCATGCCAAATTAGTGGTGAGATGTCAGAATTTGACTTTTACCCTTGGGAGCACAGATTTAATGGTACATATATTAGATCTATCCCAGGAAATGTAACAGGAAATGATTCGTTTTTGAATATCGATTCTTGCAGTTATGAAGACAATGGTGAATACATATGTGAAGCAAGGAACAAAGATTCACAAAAGATATTCCACCAAGATATTTCTACCAGTATTATCGTTAAAGGTAGTAAGTTTATTGCATTTTCCTCTTACTAATCATTTAATTTGTGTTAGGAAAAGTGTTTTATCCTATTAGGGAGCTACCATTTGATTTTTAGGGTGGGGGGGGGGGGGGGGGGGGGGGGCTAGGATGAAAAATTTTGTCCTGCATTTTTTTTTAGCTGTAATCTCTGTCCTGCATTTTTATTTTTCACTCTGTTCGGTCCTGCCTTTTTTTTTTTTTAGTTTATCCTGACTTTTTTTTTTTGTAAGTGTCTCATCCTGCTTTTTTTTTACTCAAAACTCCTGTCCTGCCTATTTTTTCAAATTTCATCCTAGCCCCCCCCCCCCCCCCTATCAAAATCAAATGGTAGCTCCCTTATAAAGTCGAAGATCAAGCTATGATTTGATTCTGAACTTATACTTTGTACATCCATATAAGTTGTTGATTATCAAAATTTATCATAGTCAACCATCGCTTCTTTGAAAATAAACAATATGCGTCTTTTTATTACCGAACGTGACTTATTCCCGATTGTGACTGTTTTGCTGAGTGTGAATTCGCATTAATATGAGACGTGTGACGGTACTTTTCCATCCCAAATTCATTTATTTAGTTTCGATGTTATATTTGTAATTGTCATCGGATTTTGTCACATGCCGTAACGTTTGTAGTTGTAAATCTTATTTTTTTTTCTGTTGTATTCGTGTGTTATGGTAATAAGATAATTAATCATCCAGTTCATTTGTTAAATTTGAGTTTGGATCAACGAAATTTACACAATATATTTGGTTTACAGTTTGATTCAGAGGAAACACCGACATAGTCAGATAATACAATTAATTATCTAATTACTCCTACAATTTGATATTAATTAGTATTGTAATTTTCACTGTTATTAATAAATGTTAGATAGGTCATACAAATCTAATCTTAAAATTCATCCAAATACTTTCTTAATTTTGGGAACTCGTTTTAGAAATTCAAATGTGACGTCACTTTGTACCTTGTGTGTTGCACTGGCTTTGGCTAACACGGCTGTGTAATGTACCCGTTTTTATTCTGTAGCTAGTCACTACTTCATTTTTGTCATGTATATCAATTAAATAGTCATTTTATAAAATTTACTGTTTGCAAAAGTATGAATTATTCTAAATAATAAAGATGTTTTTGTCCCAGGCGGATTACCCTGGTCGTATTGGTCACAACTTTTTGGAACTTTTGGTCCTCGGTGATCTTCAACTTTGTACTTGTTTTGTCTTGATTGGACGTGGCACGCGTCTGGCGTATTAAATTTTTAACCTGGTACCTTTCGTTGGCTATAATTCGTTTGTTTCTATGTCCTATATTTTCTCCCATTTATTTGTATTGTAGTCGTGTCATGTAATGTTGTCATTTTAATGTTTTAATCAACATTGCCATTAAAGCGGGAGTTTTGGTTAAACAAAACCAGGTTCAACCCACCATTTTTTTCTTAAAATGCCCTGTACCAAGTCAGGAAAATGGCCATTGTTATATTATGATAGTTCGTTTCTCTGTGTGTTTCATTTTAATGTTGTGTTTCTGTTGTGTTGTAGTTATCTCATATTTGATACGTTTCCCTCAGTTTTAGTTTGTAACCCGGATTTGTTTTTTCTCTATCGATATATGAATTTCGAACAGCGGTATACTACTGATGCCTTTATTTTTAATAGCTGATTTGTTATTTCCCAGTTGTTCGTACTATTACTATTTCATTTAAATGCGTATCATTTACTTCAGTTCAAGATAGATTCTTTTAAAAGTCCAGAGTTCAATATAGATAAATTAAGAGTTACGTTTCTCCTTTAGTCAGATTTTTTCATGGGTCAGTTATGTAACAATCCGATCTATTTAAAACTAAACATAACAACTGATCAAAATATATAACTATTTAACGCGAATTTTACAAGTGTCATACAAGTGAGATGTCAAGCTAGGTATAAAACGGTGGTTAATTCCTAAAGCCTGTACTATAACAGTTGTTATCAATTTAACTGATGTATTTGGCCTTTTGATTTTTCTTTTGATTATGGACTTTCCGTTTTGAATTTCCTCGAAGTTCGATATTTTTGTTATTTTACTTTTCTTCAAGGTCCACCAGTTGTAGTTGACAAAACTGTTACTATGGGCACAACTGTAACATTATCTGTAAAGTTTTTATCGATGCAAAAGCCGAACAAACCAAAGTGGTATCATAAAAATAGGCTGCTTCCAAATTCAACACGATTTTACCAAAAAACGTCGAACGACATTATAGTTATACGAATGTATGGGGAAATTGTACCCTACACCGGTTACATCGCAAGCCTAACAGTGGTAAAAGAAGACATCGGAAGGTTCAAGTTCCTGCTATTACTTAGAAATAATCACGGAATAGCAGAAACCACATTTGAATTAAACAATTCTTGCAATGGTATTATATATAAGATACTGCTTTTATTGTAAAATTCTTACTTGCAAACAAATTATAATGAATAATCAACCTTATTTTTCGTACATTTTCGGACTTCAATTCAATATTTAAAATATCAAATAGCACTTTATAAACGCATACATATCAAATGGTTTTTATAGATACACACTAGTTATATATCTATTCATGTGTCAATAGTACTTTTTGTCTGTAATTTTTCTAGAATAAGCATGTTATTATGATGGAACCCATAACAGTTGCAAAAGAGAGACGACATATACAGAAGGGACATTTAAAACGCATTAGTTGAAAATAACTGAAAACAACATGACAAAAATGAAGAAGACCTAACGACAAACAACAAACAACAGCCTACCAAAAACAACATATACAGCGGGTTTTTTATTTAAGCAAGCATGTCTCATAGATATTCTTTTAAGTTCCTGGTCTTTACATCTTCTTTGATTAACAGTCCCTATAGAATGACTGAAAATATGCGCAGACGTTCAGCAAATATTTCAAATATTTACCACGGTTATTGTGTATCATTATAGAAGTGTGAATATTTTCTTCGGAAAATTACTGTTCAAATAAATATGTAATATCAATCTTTTTTAGGTTCTAATGTTTTTAACGTTAGACTGTTTAGCTTGGTATTACTTGCTGTTTTCCTGTTTTTGATCTCTGTTATTCTATCATCTATCTTGGTCTATCGACAAAGAAGAGGTAAGTTAAAGAAAAGTAACGAAAATAGCATACAAGGGATATATTATCATATTATCTTTTTCCTTGATCAGGCAGGGCTAGCGGCTTCTGCTGCCTTTATTGAGTGTAATCTTCTGAGGTATTTCAAGCCCGTCTCAGCATTTCATTACCTCGTCAGATATGTATATCTAACTTATTAAAACAATGTTGGTGTCTTTTGTAGCTGTATCAAAAAGAAAAATCACAAAAATACTTAACTCCCAGGCAAATTCAAAACGTAGAGTCCCTAAACAAATGGCACAATCAAAAGCTCACACATATTAAACGAATAAATAACAACTGCCATTTTCCAGACTTGGTACAGCCATTTTCTTAAAGTAGACAAGAATACAAAACATTATATAATAGATCAATAACACAGAGACGGGATTTACGAGTACAGAGCCACGTCAAATGAGTATTACTAAAAACTGACTAAACAGTAAACATGGTAAACTTAATATTCACAAAAACAAATAAAAGAACTCAATAACACCTTATTAGTATTGATAAACAACGTCATTACTCAGAATCTATACTTCAAGACCATCGTGTATTATTTATGAAGTTGATACGTAGTATTTATAAACAATGTCTTGGTACCTTCCGATTAACCTTTTAAGAAAAAGAACGAGGCGTTCTTTGACATACCCCTGATTCATCAACGTCCTGTTCAGATACTGGTCGCGGTTTACAAAGTGTGAGTAGGTGCTGCAAGCTCTTGAATATCGAATAAGTTGGTAAATGTTTATCCCATATGCAGGTAAAGTTGTTTATTGCAACTAAGGTGGGGAAATTGATCATTTTAAAATTAAAATTGTCTCTTTGTCATATATTCTGGTACTGAGATGACCATGTATATCAAATTCGAGATATAAGTCTAAAATGAGGCAGAGGAAGCCGTGTCTTCTCTTTCTTTTTTCGCAAGGTTAATGAACCATTGGTTGCGTTTGGGCTGTTTTTTGCTCTTTGGACGGTGTGTTGTCTTTTTGAAACATTGTCAGTTTCCATCTGTGCATCCGAAGCGGTTTTTTTCATTATTTCACTTGATCAAGAACGTTCAAACCTAAACAATTGAAAGTCAGAGATGGGTAAATGCACTTTAACAGTAGAATGATCTATATTTCGGTGGCATTATTATTTTCTCACCCCTTAGATCAGTAAACATGCGAGTACATTTCATAACAGTGTGTTTAATCTGTTTAGTCCATATTAAACGAAAACTAGACGCTTCATATTCTCATAGTGTTTTATTTATTTATTTACAAGACGACCAAACAACACTATGTTAACATACGTATGCAAAAAGATAGAAATGAGAAGAGACAGACACACTGAAGGAACATTCAAACTCATTAGTGACAACGCCATGGCTTGAAAAAAAAACAGCAATAGGAAATAATAGTACACAAAACACAACATTTGTTTATTTTCTTTGGTTACATCTTCTGACATCAGACTCAGACTTCTCTTGAACTGAATTTTAATGTGCGTATTGTTATGCGTTTACTTTTCTACATTGGTTAGAGGTATAGGGGTAGGGTCGAGATCTCACAAACATGTTTAACCCCGCCGCATTTTTGCGCCTGTCCCAAGTCAGGAGCCTCTGGCCTTTGTTAGTCTTGTATTATTTAATTTTAGTTTCTTGTGTACAATTTGGAAATTAGTATGGCGTTCATTATCACTGGACTAGTATATATTTGTTTAGGGGCTAGCTGAAGGACGCCTCCGGGTGCAGGAATTTCTCGCTACATTGAAGACCTGTTGGTGACCCTCTGCTGTTGTTTTTTATTTGGTCGGGTTGTTGTCTCTTTGACACATTCCCCATTTCCATTCTCAATTTTATTTTAAATACTGAGCATTATAAAACCATTAAAAAATGTATATCTTTGTAGGTGATTGACGCTTAATTGATAAATGAAGTTTGCATTTAGATTATATGTGTTTGATTAACTGTTGAAAAAGGGAATATGATTATGACCTGAGCAAAAACAGAAACAACAACAATATTCCCGATCATACTATGCATAACTCTATGCGGTATGGGCTTTGCTCATTGTTGAAGGCCGTACGGTTACCTATAGTTGTTAATGTCTGTGTCATTTTTGGTCTTTTGTGGATAGTTGTCTCATTGGCAATCATACCACATCTTCTTTTTTTATATAACTCTACCTTTAGGTGTTATCTTCTTTTTAAATGAAAAGTCTGCCAGTTGTGTTGTGTTTTAATTCATCATTACAATGGATAGTATCTAACATTTATTTATAGATTCAAAAAGAAAATCTGAATCAAGAGCAATGTGAGTATCTCGATGAACTATATATAAGAAGATGTGGTATGGGTGCCAATGAGACAACTCTTAACTGTCTGTTTGTCAAATATTAATTATAATTGCAGTTGTTTGAATGGTTTATAAAACTTTTATGGTTTATCGATAAATAGTTCCTCTTCATTATGGTAGTTTACAAACACAAGTGTCTCCTAATCCCGTTAGTAACAGTGCTTAAAAAGTTTGTTATTTTGACGTATATGTACAATCTTACGATGGATATATGGGTATCGTAAATAAAGGCAACAGTAGTATACCGCTGTTCAAACTCATAAATCCATGGACAAAAAACAAAATCGGGGTAACAAACTAAAACTGAGGGAAACGCATAAATATAAGAGGAGAACAACGACACAACACTACAATGTAACACACACAGAAACGGACCAAGCATCAGACAAAATCCCACGAGAATAACAAAATATAACATCAAAATCAAATACATGAATTAGGGATAGACAAGTACCGTGACACGTCTTATCGCAATGTCAATTTACACTCAAAAATAAGAGAAAACAAACGACGCAACGTTAAATTGTAACACACACAGAAACGAACTATAATATAACAATGTCCATATTCCTGACTTGGTACAGGACATTTTTAAAGGAAAAAATGGTGGGTTGAACCTGATTTTGTGGCATGCCAAACCTCGCACTTTAATGGCAATGTTAAATATAACATTGAAATGACAATTTAATATTACAGGACTACAATACAAATAAATAGAACGTATTAGACAAAGAAACACATGATTAATGAATAACAAAAAGCATCAGGTTTAAAATTTAATACGCCAAAAACGCGCCTCGTCCACACAAGACTCACCAGTGACGTCCAGATATAAAAGATCGAAAGCGAAAAAAAGTATAAAGTTGTACAGCACTGAAGATCAAAAGTTGAAAAAGGTTGTGTCAAAACGTTATCCGTGATTTAAAATGTGTAAAATAGGCATTTATTTCAAAACGTCAGATATCTATTTGAGCAAAATTCAATCAAAACGGTATATTTCAAACCAATATCTCTAACATTAAACAAATAAGAACCGATAAAAGTATTGATTGTTTTATGAGATGAAACGATTGAAAAGAATAAATACGCGAAATATGTGCATGAAGATTCGGGCATGTTTTTTATCAACTATTAGTCCCAGCTACATGTACCAGCTCGGAAGCCATTATTGAATAAAAATACGGATTTTGTTTTATTAAAGTTTTCTGTTATGAAATTGAGAACCAATTTAGATTATGGAATGCATCTCCCTCTTGCATAGCTCTAAATTCCTTGACCAGGTTGTCTTCAATTATATCAAGGAATGTGAAAATTAGGAGATGTGGTTTGATTGCCAATGAGATTACCATCCACCACACTTCAAATGAAGTGGATGTAGGAAGATGGTTGTTGAGAATACATGTTTTTATTCCCAGAATAAAAAGTGACTTTATGTGGGTTTTGATTGTTCTGTTTAGGTCCCTTTATTTTCTCTCAAACATTAATTAATTTGGCTTCCTAAATTTTGGTCTTAATGTTAACTGATGAAGATGGTCTCAAATCAAAATATGGGTTGCGCGGAAAGAAAACATATCATACATTTTCTTCAACAGTATTTAAATTCTAAAATTCTAAATTTTAATTGTCTATCATTCTAATAAATAAAATATATAAATTACAGATATTTTGCTGCGGCAGGACAGACAAACAATGTTAATATCTATGACGTGACTACTTCTCCCTATGAAGAAATTAATGATGGCGACTTAGTACCTGGACATTCAAATGACTTAATAAATCAAAGTGCTATGAATAACACAGATAATTATGAAGAAGAAGGTGTCAGGCAATATCTTGAATTAGAATAATTTCATTATTGTTTCATTTTTGTATGCCAATTGCATTTCGGACCATCTGAATTCCACGTTTAACTTTGGTGCTTTTTCATATTGATATGTTCTTTGGTCCAATTGCCAGGATTTTTTATGTGAATTATCTAAAATCATGTAGTTCATTTAAATTTCTAGTATAAAAGAGAATATGCAGTCGAACATGTTGACAGGATCGTTCTAGGTTTTATAATGGAAGTGTCTAGACCAAGGTGGAACATGGAAATGTATTTTAACCGATACCTCCATAAATGTGTGGTTCCTAAATTTGATACACGCGCAGAATAAAAATCTGAAAGACTTTATAGACAATAATGCTTATCTACTATCTAGGAGAAGAAATCATTATAAATTGAAAACAATTACTGCCAAAAATGTGCTGCCTTCTATGTCTTTTAGCCCCTTGGTTATCATTGTTGTTGGGTTGCTGTTTCATTAGCGAATACCCAACTTGAACTTATTTTATTCATTATTAAGCTTAAATTTGTATGCTCTATATATATATATATATATATGGTAATTCAATTCAGAAGATTCATGATCTTGTTTTACTCAGTTTAAAGAAAGTGCATTCTTCATAGTTTTATTCATGAAACAACCGACGGGTCAGATCCTAGCTGATTGGGCTCACTGGAACATCGTTGCATTCATTTCTGAAAAAGAAAAGAAAAGACAATAAGATGAAACTAAAACTAGCAAAGTTGTGACCACATATTTTTTTCATACTACAATATATACAAAACTACATATTATAAAATTGAGAATGGAAATGGGGAATATGTCAAAGAGACAACTCGACTAAAGAGCAGAAAACAGTCCACAAATAGATCTTCAAAACACATAAATGAACTTATATTAAAAACAAACATAAAAGACTAACAAAGGTTAGAGGCTCCTGAATTGGGACATGCGCTATTTACAATGCAGTGGGGTTAAATATGTTTTGTGAGATCTCATTCCTCCCACTGTACCTCTATATAACAATTAAACATTTTTTTGATGGCTATTCTTAATAATCGATTCACCATCTGGCCAACAATGTTCATCATTTTACTCGTGGTTGATCTTTTACGATACATGAGTCACTTT
>NW_027268211.1:0-30549 GCF_963676685.1 Mytilus edulis
TATATATCAAAATATTTAAGGATAAAAGTATTAACAAAAATTTCTAACTTCATGTAAATTAAAAAATGAGGGAAGCCCATAAAATCTGTCAAAATCAAACGCCCGACTATACCAACCAACGTAACATCTGTCATATTCCTGAAATGAACATGCTTTCTTCGGACGAAAATGGTAATTTTCTAGTAAACGAAATGCTAAGAAATAAACGTCTTTTTTTTTTTATCTATTTTTGTATATAAAACTAGGTCGATGAACCCGCTCACTTTCCACCATCCCGCTTATTCCGGTATAATTTCGTTTGTGTTGTCTGTTTACATAAAGATAAATGCAGAAAAAAAACACTGTTTAAATAAACATAGGCCGTGTTCACACAAACGGCGTGTACAGTAAACATGTTTACATTTGGTTTAAAGTCATATGAAACGAGTGAGTGGTGAAAAATATTGTTTATCCAATTCTTGAACCAATGCATGTATATACCATAAACTTAGTCCTCTGTGCACGATTTTATCATTTTTTACGCAAATATATCGTTTAATCGTAATTTTTTTTCTCACTGTCTGTTATGATTTAACAAATATGGCTACTCATTAAATGCTTTTTTTTAAGCCGAAGTTTACCGATTGTCACCTTATAGTAAACAAAATAACAAAAAGCATGGTATTGAGCACGACGTGTTTAACAACAGATCCATGCGTACAAAAAATGAATTGCGATCACTGGATTTTTACGAGGAGGGTCACGCTCAGGTCACTATATATGCATACGGAAAATATGTCGGCGAATTGCTTCCTGGAAGCAAGCAATTAAAAATAAGTAAACTTCTTCTAAATTCGGACAAATTAAAGAACTTTCCTCAGAAAAAAGTATATGTACATAAGTTGTAGAATGAAAACTATCCATTTAGTTATAAAAAACATATGCATATTTTTTTTTTTTAATTTGAGGTTTCTTATGACTTTAAAGGAGCACTAGCTACGATATATATAAAAAAAATAAAGTATGATTTTTTTTAGATCAATCATTAAACACTGGACACTTTTAATTTGCAAAACACTCATTTGCAAATCCGCCGCCGCCTCAAACAAGAGCTACAATATCATGTATATAACCAAAATGTGCAGAATTACATGGGATTCAATAATTTCATTGGTTTTCTACAGTTACTTTCATATTTATTTTGCAATTTGAATTATAAAAACATGGGATTTTCAATATCCCATGGGACAGGGCAAAATCCCATGGGATTTACCATTATCCCATGGGATTTTGGTTAAATCCCATGGGATTTTTTTTTGTCCCATGGGATTATTGTAGTCCCATGGGATATTTGTTGTCCCATGGGACAAAAAAAATCCCATGGGATTTTTATTATCCCATGGGATTTTTAATATCCCATGGGACAAATTAAAATCCTATGGGATTCTAATTGTAAATATATAGATATAAATAAACAGTAATGTGTATGTTACAATGTATTCTATTTGGTAGTAAATTATTATAAGATGAATCTTTTTAATTGAATATCTTTTTTTCTTGGGAAATGTTAATTTAGCATATTGTTCTTTAACTGTTCAAAACTAAACTTTTAAACAACAAAGCAGATAATGTAAGTATCAATATATGTTTATTCATGAATTATAGAATACTTTCTTGAAACACAATTATTTGCCATTTGAAATCAATAAAAACTCTATTGTTAGGCTTAACATACTAGTAGCTATTTAAGTAAATCTATTTTTTTCACAATATCCCTCAACACAAAACATTAATAGTTTCTTATCATCCAGCATTGTTTGATGGTATAGTCCACTTTTTGGACATTCAGCACAGAACTTTGACATTATTGTGGTTTCAATATTTTTTTGAATTTAAAAGAACTTCAAATCATTGACTGAGTGATGAAAATAATAACTGATCCAACTTTTTTCTTTGAATTTATTCTGGTCTTGTTTCTATGTTTTCTCCATTTATTTTAGGTGGTGAATTTCAATCCTTCTGAAAAAGAACCAATAAAATCTAAAGTAATGGATTATACAAAATTGTTTTCATACATGTAGCAATAATATGATTTTCAATAAAAATAGCTATGCGGTATGGATTTTACTGATTGTTAAAGGTTGTCCAGTGTCATCAGTTGCTAACGGCCTACATCCTTTGGTCTCTGATGGAGGGTTGTCAAATTAGCAATATACCACATCTTCCTATTCTAATACCATATAACAATCAATTAATTTATTCTTCTTTATAAAATTTGGGTATTTTCCCAAGTTATATACAAAATATATATATATACTGTAAATTCGGAATTAATGCAAGTTTTTTTTTATTGCGAAAAATGCAACGGAGTTGTAAACGCAATAATTTAAACTCGTATTATGAAATATTTTATATGGATTAAACAGGATTTTTCAAAATCGTAAAATTTAAAATCGCATTTAAGTCTAAAATGACAGAATCGCAATAATAAATGCACGCAATAATTTATTTTACAGTATAAAGATCAATGTTAAAAGTTAAAACTTTAGACAACTATAATAACATTCCATTATTCACAAGAATTTGCAATATATTATACAAAATGCAGACAACAGAAACAATATTTCTTTAAGCTTTTGAAGTTCAGACAGATTTCAATTTGTGTTTTATTTCAATGAAAAAATACCTTGAACATATTGGAAATTATAACATTGATACAAACAAAATATGTATGTTTTATCCTTTTTTTTTGTGTTGTTGGCTTGCTGTCTCATTTTAATATACATTTAAACATACATCAATAATCTTCTTCTTTATTAAAAGTAAAAATGGGATATTTTTGATTTTGATATCCCAAAACATTATAGTTCTATCACATAACTTATTACCAAGTTCAAAAACACCAATGTGTTTGATATTAATTTTAAGACATGTATAAATGTTCCAGACCATATCAGTATTCGGATCTTACTTTTATGGTCCAGAACTTACAGTCCCACCATATGTGTACAGTCAGACCATTTAAGTATACTTTACTACGTTAGAGGTATAGGGGGAGGGTTGAGATCTCACAAACATGTTTAACCCCGCCGCATTTTTGCGCCTGTCCCAAGTCAGGAGCCTCTGGCCTTTGTTAGTCTTGTATTATTTTAATTTTAGTTTCTTGTGTACAATTTGGAAATTAGTATGGCGTTCATTATCACTGGACTAGTATATATTTGTTTAGGGGCCAGCTGAAGGACGCTTCCGGGTGCGGGAATTTCTCGCTACATTGAAGACCTGTTGGTGACCCTCTGCTGTTGTTTTTTATTTGGTCGGGTTGTTGTCTCTTTGACACATTCCCCATTTCCATTCTCAATTTTATTGTACTGTCTGGGTACCAGCTCAACCAAACCTGTGTTTTTATTTTAACTGCAATTAAACTTTTTGTATTAATCTATTAAAGATTTCAGTTATGTTGATCTGTACTGTACATTTGTTTGTAATAAACTTGACCAACTTCTTAAAATTGGGCAGACTGTATGCGTACAGTCCAAATACTTGTTTGTTCTGGAACATAAACATGATTAACAAGCATTTGGCAGGATGTCATGCTAAAATCCCATTAATATTAGTACTAAATTTTGAGTATATACATGTAAATCCACAAGTTACTTACTGAAATTCATGGTGAACACTCACCAAAAACTTACAATTTAGAGGAAAGACTGGAAAGATGAATGCACTAACACTATCAAAACATAGCATAAAACTTACCGAAAAACAAGATGTTTTACATTTATCCAGGAGCAGGATAATTGAAAAGTTCTTTTTTTCTTTCTCTGCTGTCCATCATATAACCTTTGAATTCATTCATGCAAAATATGAAAATCTGCAAAGGTAAGACCTAGAACCTCAACTTATCCACATTTTGAATTTTGAACTGCATACTTGTCCTTTTCATCTTGCTGACAACCTAAACATAAAAAAATGATTAAAAACATAATTCTAGATTGAATTTGTGTTTTTATTTTTGTTGGTACATGTACAAACAATTTTCCCAACTTTAAAACGAAAACATCATCACCAAAGAGGAGGTCATACTAACCTCCGAAATATTTAAACAAACCGAAATTATTACTTGATTAAGATCTTGTCGTAAATTAATGACATAGATACTCTTATTTTTGAAAACTTGATGTCTATTGCATACTTATATTCCTTTGTACGAGAGTATGCATATTAAGATGGACTCCATGGACTTTAATGTAAGCATGATTAATTTTACAGTCACTGACAGTTTTTCAGCTCTATGTGTACATTTTGAGAGAATCTTGCAATACTGTATATTCTGATATTCAGAACTTATTGTGAGGTTTTTATTAATACAACTGAAAGCTGTATCTCGTTTTCATTTCTGATACATATTTATGAGCTGAAGACCAGTGCCGAATTTTTCTCACTGCATTGAAGACCCATAGGTGACCTTCGGCCGTTGTCTGCTCTTTGATTGGGTTGTTGTCTCTTTGTCAAATTCCCAGTTTCCACTTCCCATTTTATATCATGTATGCTGATTTTTCTTAAATTACAATATTCAATTATGCAATTTTGTCTTTTATTGAAAATACGATAAGCAAAAATAAATGCACAAAAAATTTAACGTTGTTATATATATGTAAAAAGACTTTTTTTTTAAATTCAAACAGTTGCCTACACTGTTAATTTCCTTGTTTGATTTCATATTTTTAAAGCCTTTATAGCTAGCTAGATGGTATGCCGGGGCGGATCCAGCCATTTTAAAAAGAGGGGTTCCCAACCCAAGACAAAGGGGATGATCCTATATTCATTTGATTTGTTTTATTGTCTCATACAAGAATATATATGGTTTGACGGTGGGATCAGGGATCCTGAAATTTTTTCACCTAACCACTGGATGACAGGGGATCTCAACCATTTAAAAGTTTCTCAAACATGTTGGGGTGGGGGTGAACCCCATGGACTCTCCCTATATTTCCTTTGATTTGTTTTATTGTTCTATACAAGAATATATAAATATGGTTTAGGGGTGGGGATCTTGACCGTTTACAAGTTTTCAAACTAGAGGGGGTGGGACTTCACTTTTATTTTATTTCATTATTAATTTTATTGTCCCCCGACAAGAATATATATGGTTTAGGGGTGGGGATCTGGATCGTTCACAAGATAATAGCACATTCTCAAATTGAATAGAGTGGGGTAACCCCCAAAGACCTCCTTTTAATTTCATTTGATTTGTTTTATCGTCCCATTCAGAATATATATGGTTTAGGGATGGGGATCTGGACCGTTTACAAGATAATAGCATATTCTCAAATTGAAAGGGGTGGAGATTACCTCCCATGGACTCACCCTCCCTTCTTTCTTCCCCCCGAAATACCTTTTAATAAGCCCCAATGCACAGATAGTTCACAGTATTTTCCTTGATTTACACTAAAGAATATACACTATACAGGTGTAATTTTTTTTTTAAAAGATAATACAACTGAACTGAAGACCACCATGACCACAGTGGTGGATCCAGAATTTTTCATAAGTGGGGCCCACCGACTGCCTAAGAGGGGCCTGCTCCTGCCATGACTCAGTGATTCCATATATAATCAACCAATTCTTTTCCCAAACAGGGGGCCCTGAACTCCTGATTCCCCCTTTTTTTCCTCATTTCAATCACCCTGATATAAATTTAGTTTTATCACTTACAATAGGAATGGTTTGAATTCCCCAATAATTCTTATATACCATTATTATAATATCAACATATTTCATTTTTGATAAATGAAAGGCAAAAGTTTTCTATGGGTAGAAATGGATAGTGGGAAGCTTTCAGATTCACACCATGCCGGTGGCTGTGTTCAAAGTGCTGGGTTTTTATGACCCTCGTTGTTTGCGGACTAACTATTTAGGCCAGTGGTGGATAATAGTGTGCGTGCATTAATCTTCTATACCTTCTTAATCAATATATTCAAATACTGACGGCAAGAGTTGTAATGATGTATCAATGTCTTTTTGAAATCACCGTGCTATTTACATGTGGGATCGAGAATGCAGGGGAAGGAAACTTGTCAATAATGTTTATTTCTAAGCCAAAATAAAATGAGCCGCCGTAAAATTAACCTTGGGTAATAACAGTGCATGTAAGGCTCGTCTCGGAGGGGTATCTTTTTTTCTGTCTTCTTTTTATGCCCCACCTACGATAGTAGAGGGGCATTATGTTTTCTGGTCTGTGCCTCCGTTCGTTCGTCCGTTCGTTCGTCCTGTTTCAGGTTAAAGTTTTTGGTCGAGGTAGTTTTTGATGAAGTTGAAGTCCAAATTAATTTGACATTAAAATTAGAAATATCATACCATAAGGAACATATATACTAAGTTTCAGGTTGATTGCCAATCAACCTGAAACTTAGTATATATGTTCCTTATGGTATGATATTTCTAATTTTAATGTCAAATTAGAGTTCTTACCCCAATTTCACGGTCCACTGAACATAGAAAATGATAGTGCGAGTGGGGCATCCGTGTACTGGGGACACATTCTTGTTTTAGTTATATTTTTAATAACTTACACTTTTTCCATTATTCTCTTTCTTTCACTATTCTTTATTCCTTTTTTTTTCTTTGTCCTTTGTTCTCTATTCTGTTAATTCACATCCATACCCTCTTATGTGTATGTGGACTTACTGTAGTTTATTTTTTAGTTCTGGCAGAGATATTAGATACAATATATATGTCTCTGGTTCTGGTATTATGCGATAAGTCAATTTCCTTTTCATGCAGTGTCATGAAATATAATGGTTTTATGCATATCAGCCAAGATTGTGCGCAACATTTTAATAAACAATTCAACACTATATACACGTTATGTGAATTTTATTAAATAAATAAATAAATAAATAAATAAATAAATAATCTTTATTTCAAGAGGATGATCCCATTAGTTAAAACTAATCTTCCTGAGAGTCCTCAAAATAATAATAACATATTTATAAGTACATAGAGTATTATAAAGTTATATTATACACAATATACAATTGTATTTAAATAATAATGAAAAAGCATATTAATTTGCACAATTGATGAAAAATTTGTAACATTTTGTTTTAAAAGATACAAGTGTATTACTCATTTTTATTTCATTTGGTAAACTGTTCCATATTTGAGAACCTGAATATGTAAATGTTTTCTTTAAAAAATTGGTTTTTGGTTTTGGAAGATTTAATACTTTTTCATCAGCTGAACGTAAGTTATAATTTTGATTATCAGTAAAATGAAAATTTTCTTGTAAATAGTTAGGAACCATACCATTTAATGATTTAAATACAAGTATTGCCTTTTGGTATTGAATGCGTTTTTCCACATTTAACCAGCGTAAACTATTAAACAATAAACTGGATGATGTCATTATGTCAGCTTCTACTATAACCCTAGCAGATTTCTTTAATAACTTATTAAGTTTATTTATTCCACTTTCACAACAGCTTCCCCATATATTGCAACAATAATCAAATAATGGCAGAATATAAGCATTAAAATAGATAATACGTATATGCATAGGTAAATATTTTCTTATCTTTTGTAATAAATTGATTCTGTTTGATATAGTACATGACATTTTATCTATCTGCTGATTCCAATTTAGGTTTTTGTCAATATATAAACCAAGAAGTTTTTCACAATCTACATTTTCTATTTGTTCATTTGAAATATTGATATCTAAACTGTTTCCAGTTGAACAAAGTCTTTGTTTTGAACCAACAATCATTGATTTACACTTTTTGGCATTCAATTTCATACAATTTTGCGCACACCAGTTTTCAATTACATGAATATCATTTTGAAGGTTAGAAGTTAACTGAAGTAAATTATTACCTTTACAATGTAATGTAGAATCATCTGCATATAAATCTATTAATGAATGTTCTATATTAAGTGGTAAATCATTGATATATAAAATAAATAACAAAGGGCCCAAATCGATGAAGAACATGAATTTGGCAGTTAGTGCCCCTTAAACAGGTAAAGTTCAATTAACAAATTCTGATCTACTGGCATTCAACACCAAATTACTTACTTGCTGTATATTGATAAATGTGATTGTATATTGTCAATACCTCAACATCGAGAATACGTCATGTGAGGTGTTGGTCGCTACGTTTGATACGGGGTCAAAGGTTGCGGCTTCGAGACAGAGAAAAACATCCAGGTAAAAAGTGTAGAATTTTGTTTTTGAAATTTTGAGTTGTAAATTTTCCTAAAAAGTACTTAATTCCGTTCATCTAATTGTAAATTTTCCTAAAAAAAGTACTTATTTCCGTTCATCTATTATGGGTATAAACTAAACTGAACAAGAAAAGTATTAGTAAACAGACAGAAAGTCCGACATTGAATTAATTATTTTACAATTAATTATATGAGAGAATGTTTTAAGCGAATTTTCTTTAATTACAGATAAATGTATTTTAGGTTCAGGAAATGATTTATTCTTCGGGTACGTCTCAACAACCGCTCAGGACCTCCTGAGTGCACTCAGAACATACAAAGTGCACTCAGGACATACAAAGTGCACTCAGGACATACAAAGTGCACTCAGGACCCATTACCGTAATCATATCTTCACACATGATGGATGTTTATATTCGTTATACGCTTCTTATTTTAGAGTTAAATTTTGGTAGAAGTTGAAATCGCAGGGGCGGATCCAGCCATTTTAAAAAGGGGGGGACCTAACCCAGGGCAAAAAGGGGGGGGGGGGGGTTCAACTACATGTTCCCATTCAAATGCATTGATCGACCAAAAAAGGGGGGTTCCAACCCCCCCCCCCGGAACCCCCCTCCCCCTCTGGATCCGCACCTGAATCGAACTTAGATAGATATGTTAATTCTTATAAAATAATGAGGGCACGTGTCACTGATTACACAACTACTGAGCCATGAATTATCCAATCAACAAAATTGATTGGATTATCTTTATTGTTTTTTAGGAATTGTATTGTTTAGTTCAGTTTTACCTTTAACATGAATTTGCATATAGAAAAAATAAAACATATATCTCATTCGATGTGCTTTTTCAGTTTATTTTTCATGATGACGGGTAAATTAATTTGTTGTGTTTTGCAGTTCACGAATAAAGAAAATTATTTCATAGTTGCGTTTTTTTTTTCTGTAACAAGTTCGATTTTTGTTTTTCAGTGTGATTCTTTTCTCTATCTCTCTCTCTCTAAATCAAGTTTTTAAACAAACACAATGTTGACTGAATATCAAATTTTATTACATTTGTATATCTTTATTCTCAACAAACCATTATACAAGAGAAGACAATTATGTACAATATTCAGTTTAACCTTAACGAAAATCTGTGCACGAAGACTTAGTCGTGGTTTGAACGGATTTCGTGTCAATAAACTGTCTTCGAAATAGTCTTTCTTTGTTAATGTTTGTGTCATTTTGGTCTTTTGTGGATAGTTGTCTCATTAGCAATCATACCACATCTTCTTTTTAAAATTTCTCGCTACTACAATGTAACTTGCATATTTTTTTAGAAATAATTATACCCAAAATATCATAATTTTCAAAAAACGGAGACGAAAACGGAGACAAGTTCATTTTCAGAATTTATTTTTGCATTGAAATTCGTTTCAGGCTTGTGAAACTGGACAAAACGACTTTAATTAGAGAAAAAAAACTTAATAAAAACGGATTTCTTAAAATATTCGTATAACTCAAAAATAAAATTCCTGGACAAGTTCGATAAAAATGAGAAATAACATCTAACTACATGTATATGAGTTTGATTGTTTGAAAAGTACGGCTTTTACCGTTTAGAACGGATTCCATATACAAAACTTTAATTAATATAAATTCTTTTAAAGTATGAACATTTATAATTATTTCCCTTTTCAAACTCGTGCAAAGAATTAATTACTGGTCCAGGACATGATAATAAAATTAAGAATAAAACTTAAAAATTTATGGAACGAAATTTTAATAAAAGACGAAAATCTTAAAACATCGTGATATTCATTCTAGACGTCACAATATTACTTCCCGCATGGTCACACTGTACTAACAACACAATGTATAAAACAACAATAAAGATAATCCAATTAATTTTGTTTATTGGATAATTCATGGCTCAGTAGTTGTGTAATCAGTGACACGTGCCCTTATTATTTTCTAAGAATTACAAATTCTACCAAATTTAACTCTAAAATAAGAAGCGTATAAAGAATATATGCATCATCCTGTGTGCGATGACTATAAAGGGTCCTGAGTGCACTTCGTATGTCATGAGTGCAATCAGGAGGTCCTTCAAGCGGTGTTTAGACGTACCGTTATTCTTCTGGAAGCTTCAATTTTTTCTTATCAATAACTTTTACACAAGGAGACATTTTTTTTTTGACAGCATGAACCCCAGTTAATGAGCAAACACAAATTAAGAACGAAAATCGTTTACAATTAAATTTAATAGAAGGAAAAAAAGGGGGGGGGGGGGGGGGTTATAAACAAATTTTATTTACGCTCACATACTTTTAAACAGATTTGCATATGTAAGCTCTCTATAGTTAATGTTAAATTATTTCAGGAGTTTTGAAAAAAAGAATATTATATACAGTTTAATTTCGACTAAAATAGTGATTCTTTTTATAGATTTGGTACCTCAGTTTCGACTCAACATTTCATTTTGAATTGTTAGATGGCAAACTCTTTAGGCGAATGTTGTATCTGTTCTTTATTTAATTATGGTGATATTGGCGATAATATTCATTATAACAAGGCCTTGTACAAATCCTTGATTATAGAATGTTTGTAATATAAAAAGACGAAAGTAGACAAACCCTAATTATGCAGGGTTTCACAAGTTGATCTCCAAGCGGCCCACATTTAACATATAATAAGATCTATATTTTTCAACGTTTTCAAAATGAAATAACTTGAATTGAAAATTTCCCAACTGTGAAAATTTGTTATTTCTAAACGTCTTTAATTATTATTTCGGGAAAAAAAATTATTTAGCATATTCATATATTTTCATAATTTTTTCCGAGGAAACCATTTTTTTTGCAAAGTTTACTTCTATATGTTTTTAACCATCACCAGCGACTTATTCTCTGCCATCACCAATTAGTCCTAATTATTAAAGATCAATTGCCCAAATTCAAATGATGATTGGTATATCGTATTGAATATGACCATCGGTCATCCGTGACGTATCCCAAATAACGACGCATGCCGATATATAGATAGATCATAGTTTATTAATTAGCGTCTCGCAATTTAAATTTCATCAAGGGGACTTAATTAAACCAGTTACTATACAAATCTCGAAAAAACGATGTACATGTACTTTTTAATATTTTTAAAACAAATTACGAAAACGTTTAGTGTAAAAATCACCGAATATAAATGTTTCTTTCTTGCAGGTTTTGGCATTTGTAAATAACATTAACGTTTTGGAATTCTAATGCAAAAGACAGTCGATTCAAACTGAAATAACTTCTTTAAAGATGGTTTGATTTTTTCAGAGACACATGTATTATATATGTCTCAATACATGTATATATGTCTCTGATTTTATCAAAACAAAAATTACAAAATTATAAAATATGTTAGTTATCGAATGTATACCCTGAACTCTTACTATTATATATACATGTCCTAAGTTACTTAATGTCCTGTGTGCAACCAGGAGATCCTGAACGGTTTTTAAACGTACCATTATTTTATATGCATATATTCAAAGCTGTTCTTAATTATATGCATACTAGGTATCAGTGGCGGATCCAGGGGGAGGGCAGTGGCGGATCCAGAAATTTTCATAAGAGGGGGCCCACTGACTGACCTAAGAGGGGGCCCGCTCCAGTCACGCTTCAGTGATTCCCTATATAAGCAACCAAATTTTTTCCCAAAAAGGGGGGGCCCGGGCCCCCTGCCCCCCTCTAAATCCGCCTCTGGAGGGTTTCGGGGGTTGGAACCACCCCTTTTTTGAACGATCAATGTATTTGAATGGGGACATATGGTTGGAACCACCCCCTCCCCCTTTTGTCCTGGGTTGAGACCCCCTTCTTTTCAAATGGCCGCAGAGGTATATTTATATATATATGTGTGTACCAGCCCCCCTCCTAAATCTTGGGAAACAAATGGTAGATTATATAGGGAATCACGGAAGCATGACTGGACGTGACCCCTCTAAGGCAGTCAATGAGTCCCCACTTATGAAAATTTCTGGATCAACCATTGCTTAGTTCTAGTTATCTTAGGTCCTAGTGTGAAATAATGCCAATAGGTCTTTTAAAACACATCTTTATTCATACATGTATATATACGTTTTCTCACGGATTTGTTCATGCAATATTGGAATTATGTTTACTCAATGCGCAATTAATGAAGTTTATATTTGCTACTTTTCTTCTTAATTTCATATAATTTTTTTTTTGATTTTTTTTCTTCGAAAAATTAGTGGTGTTGAAATAGGGAATGGACACAGATACCTTATCACATTTAACCAAAGAAATGTTGTATAATGTCATCAATCTGTATTACACGTAGACAGGATGTTCTCTAGAAAACTATACGTTATACACACCCGAGAATACACGCACTGTCGTAATGGAAAATTACTGTATGTTATAGTTACCTGTAATCAGCCTTGCAACACCATGTCATGACAGTTCAAAAAAGATTTTCTTCAAATCAAATTGGAATATTCATTTTTTTCTGTAAAATTTAAAACTTTAAAAAGTAGACTTTGACAAAATTATGAAATAGAAAGAATTGAACAATTTAAAATCGTATTTTAACAAAGATTTAGATATAATTTTACAACGATCCTTAAAAAATAACCAAACAAACGTTGAATCAAACGATATGAACCTACGCAGTTTTATATTAAAATACTGACACACACCAGTTTGCCATCTCAGTATGCAAGGCAAGGGTGCTTGGTGAGGTGCTGGAACTTGATGTACATGTATCATCAAGTTAATACAGTTCTGTTAGTATTGACTGCCTTTTTACAGAGACTTTCTATTCTTACTGTTATCAGTTAGTATAGACGGTTCCTGGCTTAGAATGATTCTCTGCTCAGCAAATGGTGCGTAATTAGCATTTGAATCAAATTTCTTGTAGAAGTAAAAAACACAAATTAATGTATTTGACAACTTTATTCAGGAGCACAGTCTATATTATCCGGCGTAAATAACTTCGAGATTTATGTGGAAGTTTACTCTGCTGCTCGATCTATGCTAATCGATGTTCCAGTATATTTCATATTTATATTTATTCGTGAGGCCTCGTCATCGTTTATATTCACTAAAAGCACAGTCGCCTAAATATTTTATATGGCGAAAAAAATTGCGAAAATTGGGGGAAATAATATATTTTTAGTAGCATTATTATTTTAGAATCTTAAGAGGTTGCTTGCAAATTTAACTCTAAAATGAGAAGTGTATGACGATCTATAACGAATATATACATCCATCATGTGTGCAGATACGACGGCGACTATATAGGGTCTGCCATGAGTGCACTTTGTATGCCCTGCATGTGTGCACCCAGGAGGTCCTCCTGAGCGGTGTTTAGACGTACCGGGAAAATCTTATCTGATTCAGGATCAATTCATCGGTTACACTCCCCTGTCACCAGTGATTCTTTTTTTGCTGAGGTGGCAGGTACCAGTTCTTAGCCTCTGTGCCATTGTCCCACGCAGAAAATTAGTATTAAAAAACTTTGGCTATCTTTGTCACTTCACTGAGCAGTGATAAATAAAAAGATTTAAAATTCTAAGTTTGCATTACACAATGATACCTTTCCTGATTACATTGATATGCAACTTTCATGGTTTTATCCTTGTTTGACATGAAAAATCTAGAGTCCCATATACATACTGTTTGAAGGCTTTCTATACATTGTTATCCTGTTTTCCATTGGTCAAAACAGGTGGTTATTTAAGGACACTGGAAAGTGCCAAATTTTGATGGTAAGGATAGGTTCAGCTGTTGTTTATTCGAGTTGCAAGTGATTAAATTAGATATTTTTGAATGATTTTCTTGTCAGTAATTAGCAGGTTTGATGCACTGAGGTCTGGAATAGGGTGCCAAATTAAAAAATTGATGGGATTTTGTCCGTTAACTGGGAAAAGTAGGTAATGCGGGATAAGGAAACCATGTAAAAAACATTGATCAGAAGTACTTCACTATCAATTTTAATCAATTCTGAACACCAAAAAATTATCAAAGCATGTCTATATCTTTCAGATTTATTTACAGAATTTTTTTTAAATTTGGCCTACACTTGCACGTGAATTAGTGAAAAAAACTGGTTTCTGCCACCATTAACATACATGATGAAATTAAAATGAGAGTCACAAGGTTACTTTCACCATTTAAAAATAATTTCAAGTGTTCTCACCCTAAATCGACCACAAAAACAGTAAGAAAATACAGTTTCAGGGATGAACTCATGTTTTTTGTAAATGCCTTGAAATTCAAGGAAGATAACTCTATTCAGATACTGATTTTCAAGTTTTACACACAAGTTGAAAGAGAGTGTTTGTTGTAAAAATGTTACTTCCAGTTGACTTTTCAGTAAGCATATGATATTACAAAATGTTACAGATGCATGATAAACATTATTTACCCTGTATCAATGTTTCTCTGCTTATATTTTCAGTTGAAAACAGCATTTTTTTGTGTATTCATAGTGTAAACCAGTAAATACCCCAAATGTCTTACTTTTTTAAATGTAACCTTACACAAATTGAAAAAAATAAGCTTTTCTCTGTTTTTGAAACAAAAACTATCTATGTTAGTGGATGTTTGATCTGGACAGGGCAACAGAAAAAAGGCTATGGCGTTTATGAAACCAGATTTAGAGGGAAAAAAATTAAAATTTTTGCTCATAGACTCAGCTACTTTATGAATGACAATTTTAAACCAATTGATCATAAATTCAATGTTTCACATATTTGTCACAATGAACTATGTGTAAGGAAAGACCATTTATCTTTAGAGCCACAAAGTGTAAATAACAGACGCAAGATTTGCAAAAATAATGCAGAATGTTTGTTGCACTATGGATACGCAAAATGTATATTGTAACTTCAGGTAAAGTCTCTCCTGTTAGCGTATTGATGTTCGTTAATTATGTTTTCATTGGCACAGTTAAATAATGAGTTTGCCATCAACTTCCTGTTTCCTTTGTTTCGCCTATATTTGAATCTGATAAACTTGTACTGACGAGTAGTTTTTCTGAGTGTATGGTATTCACCCGTTTTGTCCCGCAGTCTCATATTTTTAATAAATGGATCCGTCTTTCTGTATTTTAGTCCTATGGCACTTGCAAGTAATATACAGGATTTCCCATTTCCCAGAGATGAGGAATGGACGGCAGAATGACATAAACCTTCAAAATTTCTTGTCCAAATAGTATTTTTTGGTGCAAATGAAAATACCTTACTGTGTAAACTTTCACACTTGTTGGTTGTTGAAAGACGGGAAATTTTCTGTATCTCAGAGTTGGAAAAGTTTTTTGCTAAGACTGATTTCAATTTAATTATGTCATTCTGGTTCAGTTCCAAATGCCTGGCATATGGCAAGTGGCTTGTATTGTACATGGATAGATGAGCAGAGCAAACAATAGAATCTCTTCTACAGTTTCTATGATCATTTGCAAAACATGGAATAACATTTTCAACTGCTCTCCTGCCACGCTCAATAAAACTGCACTCATTGGCAGAGAGCCTTTTAATCCGAGTGAACTCTAGTCTTATCCTGGCCCTTATACCACTTGCCAACTTTCTTACAAAAATATCCTTGTCAAATCCATGCATTGAGCTGCTTAGTTTTACATTTCTCAAATGTTTTTGTAATGTTCTCAACTTGTGGACAAGGCATTTATAGTGGCGAATCGGTATGTTATTAGCTTTAGAATAATCATTTACAGATTTTGCAATTTGAGCAGAAGCATCACTGGTAACAGAACGCACCTTTAAAATTTTCTTACTGTTTATTTCAGTTAAATGTTGTTTTACAAATTTCCCTTCAGTTGAAGCCATTGACTCGTCAGTACTGTAGTTTTTTTTTACATTTGTCATTGTTATGGTTACAATTTAATTTTGGACATAATGTATTTGCTGCTATCATATTTACAGGTAGCTTCCTACTTGTATTTTGCTCTATAAAAGGACAGAATGTTTGCGATGCTGCTTCAAACCCAGCTTGGGGGCGATTGTTAAATGAAGAATCTACCTCCGCATCAAAAGAATTGTCTTGTCCTGCTAATTCTAGGACTTTTTTCACATATTCTTGGTTTTCGATCATTGTTTTTTTATTAATGTCAACCATTAAATCCGACATCTTGTTGACCTTTCGTTGCATAACAGTCCGACTTAAACATTGAATATTCAGGCAAGACATTATTGTAATTATATCTGAAATACCCACTTTTGATTTCATCACTGGTATCAACAATGCATTATTTAAGACACCACTGTCTGGGCCTCTAGGAGACTTCATTGTTGAATAAAGTTTTACAGGTTCAGATGAAAAGCCACAATTTGTACATACTACTTTTACTGAAACACAAATACCTAACCTTTTCGACATGACCACATCTGGATTAGGGAACGAACAATTATGCGGCATAAATCCAATGATTAGATTTGTTAATTTTTTTAATGTTACAATTACATTTTCCTCTGAATCTTCAGAAACTGAAAAATCATCCAAATTTTCACATTCCTTATCTTTTTCAGGTCTCATTTTTGAAGGAACCAGGTGTGTAGTGTCTGCTGTTTGGCTATCACTCAGAACTTTTACAGCATCAAAGTATTCCTGTGAATTTGGACGTTTAAAATCAGAAGAAAAAGAACAGTTTCCACTTGATTTGTAAGAATCCTTGTGTATTGGAAAGTGTTTATGTCCCTTCTGGAACATTGTTTTTTGCTTTGAACGATTTCTTAAGAAACTTCGACGAGAAAAAACCATTTTAAATTATAAACGACTATCACTTTTTCAACTTGTGTGTATCAAATGGAAAGGAATTTATGATGGGTCATTTGAAATAGAAGAGTGCAATAAGAATTAAAAATAGAGAGGATGGGGTTGCAACATCTCTGAATCATATGTGTTGATAGATTTGGAACTTTATGTCCTATGCTGAGTCATTTTAAAGAGGCTGATAGATGCTGTCAAAATATTTACTAATTACCTCCCTTAGACTGTCAGATATTAAACCTAACATAATAAATCAATGTGAGGTAAATAGATACTGAATGAAACATTATTTATAATAAAAAGCAATTAAGTCTTCATTTCAAATGACTTTTTTTAACAAATGGGTACATGTCTTGGATAAAATTATACCTTTATTACATATTTTAAAGTGAAAATCTCTGAAAATTTGTAAAGTGGGGTAATATTTTTCATATTTTTTCATACACATGTAATGTTCTTGGTCTTTTTACATGTTTTCTTTCAATAAAATTTACTGCATAATCAATCTATCTGGTTTTTATTTGTGCCTAACACTTTGAAGTATTTTTTAAGCATTTTTTTGTGATTGTCGGTGACAGATGACATTTTGAATGAAATGTCGCAAAAACACCACCTTTCTTTGAAAGCCTGTAAAATTTGTTTCATGAAGAAATATAACTTGCATTTAAGATTTTTTAATTCTTATAAGACTAGTAAACATGTACATAACATCAAAAGTCAAACACATGCAATATAAAAAATGCTTAAGGTGGCAGGTACCAGTTCTTAGCCTCTGTGCCATTGTCCCACGCAGAAAATTAGTATTAAAAAACTTTGGCTATCTTTGTCACTTCACTGAGCAGTGATAAATAAAAAGATTTAAAATTCTAAGTTTGCATTACACAATGATACCTTTCCTGATTACATTGATATGCAACTTTCATGGTTTTATCCTTGTTTGACATGAAAAATCTAGAGTCCCATATACATACTGTTTGAAGGCTTTCTATACATTGTTATCCTGTTTTCCATTGGTCAAAACAGGTGGTTATTTAAGGACACTGGAAAGTGCCAAATTTTGATGGTAAGGATAGGTTCAGCTGTTGTTTATTCGAGTTGCAAGTGATTAAATTAGATATTTTTGAATGATTTTCTTGTCAGTAATTAGCAGGTTTGATGCACTGAGGTCTGGAATAGGGTGCCAAATTAAAAAATTGATGGGATTTTGTCCGTTAACTGGGAAAAGTAGGTAATGCGGGATAAGGAAACCATGTAAAAAACATTGATCAGAAGTACTTCACTATCAATTTTAATCAATTCTGAACACCAAAAAATTATCAAAGCATGTCTATATCTTTCAGATTTATTTACAGAATTTTTTTTAAATTTGGCCTACACTTGCACGTGAATTAGTGAAAAAAACTGGTTTCTGCCACCATTAACATACATGATGAAATTAAAATGAGAGTCACAAGGTTACTTTCACCATTTAAAAATAATTTCAAGTGTTCTCACCCTAAATCGACCACAAAAACAGTAAGAAAATACAGTTTCAGGGATGAACTCATGTTTTTTGTAAATGCCTTGAAATTCAAGGAAGATAACTCTATTCAGATACTGATTTTCAAGTTTTACACACAAGTTGAAAGAGAGTGTTTGTTGTAAAAATGTTACTTCCAGTTGACTTTTCAGTAAGCATATGATATTACAAAATGTTACAGATGCATGATAAACATTATTTACCCTGTATCAATGTTTCTCTGCTTATATTTTCAGTTGAAAACAGCATTTTTTTGTGTATTCATAGTGTAAACCAGTAAATACCCCAAATGTCTTACTTTTTTAAATGTAACCTTACACAAATTGAAAAAAATAAGCTTTTCTCTGTTTTTGAAACAAAAACTATCTATGTTAGTGGATGTTTGATCTGGACAGGGCAACAGAAAAAAGGCTATGGCGTTTATGAAACCAGATTTAGAGGGAAAAAAATTAAAATTTTTGCTCATAGACTCAGCTACTTTATGAATGACAATTTTAAACCAATTGATCATAAATTCAATGTTTCACATATTTGTCACAATGAACTATGTGTAAGGAAAGACCATTTATCTTTAGAGCCACAAAGTGTAAATAACAGACGCAAGATTTGCAAAAATAATGCAGAATGTTTGTTGCACTATGGATACGCAAAATGTATATTGTAACTTCAGGTAAAGTCTCTCCTGTTAGCGTATTGATGTTCGTTAATTATGTTTTCATTGGCACAGTTAAATAATGAGTTTGCCATCAACTTCCTGTTTCCTTTGTTTCGCCTATATTTGAATCTGATAAACTTGTACTGACGAGTAGTTTTTCTGAGTGTATGGTATTCACCCGTTTTGTCCCGCAGTCTCATATTTTTAATAAATGGATCCGTCTTTCTGTATTTTAGTCCTATGGCACTTGCAAGTAATATACAGGATTTCCCATTTCCCAGAGATGAGGAATGGACGGCAGAATGACATAAACCTTCAAAATTTCTTGTCCAAATAGTATTTTTTGGTGCAAATGAAAATACCTTACTGTGTAAACTTTCACACTTGTTGGTTGTTGAAAGACGGGAAATTTTCTGTATCTCAGAGTTGGAAAAGTTTTTTGCTAAGACTGATTTCAATTTAATTATGTCATTCTGGTTCAGTTCCAAATGCCTGGCATATGGCAAGTGGCTTGTATTGTACATGGATAGATGAGCAGAGCAAACAATAGAATCTCTTCTACAGTTTCTATGATCATTTGCAAAACATGGAATAACATTTTCAACTGCTCTCCTGCCACGCTCAATAAAACTGCACTCATTGGCAGAGAGCCTTTTAATCCGAGTGAACTCTAGTCTTATCCTGGCCCTTATACCACTTGCCAACTTTCTTACAAAAATATCCTTGTCAAATCCATGCATTGAGCTGCTTAGTTTTACATTTCTCAAATGTTTTTGTAATGTTCTCAACTTGTGGACAAGGCATTTATAGTGGCGAATCGGTATGTTATTAGCTTTAGAATAATCATTTACAGATTTTGCAATTTGAGCAGAAGCATCACTGGTAACAGAACGCACCTTTAAAATTTTCTTACTGTTTATTTCAGTTAAATGTTGTTTTACAAATTTCCCTTCAGTTGAAGCCATTGACTCGTCAGTACTGTAGTTTTTTTTTACATTTGTCATTGTTATGGTTACAATTTAATTTTGGACATAATGTATTTGCTGCTATCATATTTACAGGTAGCTTCCTACTTGTATTTTGCTCTATAAAAGGACAGAATGTTTGCGATGCTGCTTCAAACCCAGCTTGGGGGCGATTGTTAAATGAAGAATCTACCTCCGCATCAAAAGAATTGTCTTGTCCTGCTAATTCTAGGACTTTTTTCACATATTCTTGGTTTTCGATCATTGTTTTTTTATTAATGTCAACCATTAAATCCGACATCTTGTTGACCTTTCGTTGCATAACAGTCCGACTTAAACATTGAATATTCAGGCAAGACATTATTGTAATTATATCTGAAATACCCACTTTTGATTTCATCACTGGTATCAACAATGCATTATTTAAGACACCACTGTCTGGGCCTCTAGGAGACTTCATTGTTGAATAAAGTTTTACAGGTTCAGATGAAAAGCCACAATTTGTACATACTACTTTTACTGAAACACAAATACCTAACCTTTTCGACATGACCACATCTGGATTAGGGAACGAACAATTATGCGGCATAAATCCAATGATTAGATTTGTTAATTTTTTTAATGTTACAATTACATTTTCCTCTGAATCTTCAGAAACTGAAAAATCATCCAAATTTTCACATTCCTTATCTTTTTCAGGTCTCATTTTTGAAGGAACCAGGTGTGTAGTGTCTGCTGTTTGGCTATCACTCAGAACTTTTACAGCATCAAAGTATTCCTGTGAATTTGGACGTTTAAAATCAGAAGAAAAAGAACAGTTTCCACTTGATTTGTAAGAATCCTTGTGTATTGGAAAGTGTTTATGTCCCTTCTGGAACATTGTTTTTTGCTTTGAACGATTTCTTAAGAAACTTCGACGAGAAAAAACCATTTTAAATTATAAACGACTATCACTTTTTCAACTTGTGTGTATCAAATGGAAAGGAATTTATGATGGGTCATTTGAAATAGAAGAGTGCAATAAGAATTAAAAATAGAGAGGATGGGGTTGCAACATCTCTGAATCATATGTGTTGATAGATTTGGAACTTTATGTCCTATGCTGAGTCATTTTAAAGAGGCTGATAGATGCTGTCAAAATATTTACTAATTACCTCCCTTAGACTGTCAGATATTAAACCTAACATAATAAATCAATGTGAGGTAAATAGATACTGAATGAAACATTATTTATAATAAAAAGCAATTAAGTCTTCATTTCAAATGACTTTTTTTAACAAATGGGTACATGTCTTGGATAAAATTATACCTTTATTACATATTTTAAAGTGAAAATCTCTGAAAATTTGTAAAGTGGGGTAATATTTTTCATATTTTTTCATACACATGTAATGTTCTTGGTCTTTTTACATGTTTTCTTTCAATAAAATTTACTGCATAATCAATCTATCTGGTTTTTATTTGTGCCTAACACTTTGAAGTATTTTTTAAGCATTTTTTTGTGATTGTCGGTGACAGATGACATTTTGAATGAAATGTCGCAAAAACACCACCTTTCTTTGAAAGCCTGTAAAATTTGTTTCATGAAGAAATATAACTTGCATTTAAGATTTTTTAATTCTTATAAGACTAGTAAACATGTACATAACATCAAAAGTCAAACACATGCAATATAAAAAATGCTTAAGGTGGCAGGTACCAGTTCTTAGCCTCTGTGCCATTGTCCCACGCAGAAAATTAGTATTAAAAAACTTTGGCTATCTTTGTCACTTCACTGAGCAGTGATAAATAAAAAGATTTAAAATTCTAAGTTTGCATTACACAATGATACCTTTCCTGATTACATTGATATGCAACTTTCATGGTTTTATCCTTGTTTGACATGAAAAATCTAGAGTCCCATATACATACTGTTTGAAGGCTTTCTATACATTGTTATCCTGTTTTCCATTGGTCAAAACAGGTGGTTATTTAAGGACACTGGAAAGTGCCAAATTTTGATGGTAAGGATAGGTTCAGCTGTTGTTTATTCGAGTTGCAAGTGATTAAATTAGATATTTTTGAATGATTTTCTTGTCAGTAATTAGCAGGTTTGATGCACTGAGGTCTGGAATAGGGTGCCAAATTAAAAAATTGATGGGATTTTGTCCGTTAACTGGGAAAAGTAGGTAATGCGGGATAAGGAAACCATGTAAAAAACATTGATCAGAAGTACTTCACTATCAATTTTAATCAATTCTGAACACCAAAAAATTATCAAAGCATGTCTATATCTTTCAGATTTATTTACAGAATTTTTTTTAAATTTGGCCTACACTTGCACGTGAATTAGTGAAAAAAACTGGTTTCTGCCACCATTAACATACATGATGAAATTAAAATGAGAGTCACAAGGTTACTTTCACCATTTAAAAATAATTTCAAGTGTTCTCACCCTAAATCGACCACAAAAACAGTAAGAAAATACAGTTTCAGGGATGAACTCATGTTTTTTGTAAATGCCTTGAAATTCAAGGAAGATAACTCTATTCAGATACTGATTTTCAAGTTTTACACACAAGTTGAAAGAGAGTGTTTGTTGTAAAAATGTTACTTCCAGTTGACTTTTCAGTAAGCATATGATATTACAAAATGTTACAGATGCATGATAAACATTATTTACCCTGTATCAATGTTTCTCTGCTTATATTTTCAGTTGAAAACAGCATTTTTTTGTGTATTCATAGTGTAAACCAGTAAATACCCCAAATGTCTTACTTTTTTAAATGTAACCTTACACAAATTGAAAAAAATAAGCTTTTCTCTGTTTTTGAAACAAAAACTATCTATGTTAGTGGATGTTTGATCTGGACAGGGCAACAGAAAAAAGGCTATGGCGTTTATGAAACCAGATTTAGAGGGAAAAAAATTAAAATTTTTGCTCATAGACTCAGCTACTTTATGAATGACAATTTTAAACCAATTGATCATAAATTCAATGTTTCACATATTTGTCACAATGAACTATGTGTAAGGAAAGACCATTTATCTTTAGAGCCACAAAGTGTAAATAACAGACGCAAGATTTGCAAAAATAATGCAGAATGTTTGTTGCACTATGGATACGCAAAATGTATATTGTAACTTCAGGTAAAGTCTCTCCTGTTAGCGTATTGATGTTCGTTAATTATGTTTTCATTGGCACAGTTAAATAATGAGTTTGCCATCAACTTCCTGTTTCCTTTGTTTCGCCTATATTTGAATCTGATAAACTTGTACTGACGAGTAGTTTTTCTGAGTGTATGGTATTCACCCGTTTTGTCCCGCAGTCTCATATTTTTAATAAATGGATCCGTCTTTCTGTATTTTAGTCCTATGGCACTTGCAAGTAATATACAGGATTTCCCATTTCCCAGAGATGAGGAATGGACGGCAGAATGACATAAACCTTCAAAATTTCTTGTCCAAATAGTATTTTTTGGTGCAAATGAAAATACCTTACTGTGTAAACTTTCACACTTGTTGGTTGTTGAAAGACGGGAAATTTTCTGTATCTCAGAGTTGGAAAAGTTTTTTGCTAAGACTGATTTCAATTTAATTATGTCATTCTGGTTCAGTTCCAAATGCCTGGCATATGGCAAGTGGCTTGTATTGTACATGGATAGATGAGCAGAGCAAACAATAGAATCTCTTCTACAGTTTCTATGATCATTTGCAAAACATGGAATAACATTTTCAACTGCTCTCCTGCCACGCTCAATAAAACTGCACTCATTGGCAGAGAGCCTTTTAATCCGAGTGAACTCTAGTCTTATCCTGGCCCTTATACCACTTGCCAACTTTCTTACAAAAATATCCTTGTCAAATCCATGCATTGAGCTGCTTAGTTTTACATTTCTCAAATGTTTTTGTAATGTTCTCAACTTGTGGACAAGGCATTTATAGTGGCGAATCGGTATGTTATTAGCTTTAGAATAATCATTTACAGATTTTGCAATTTGAGCAGAAGCATCACTGGTAACAGAACGCACCTTTAAAATTTTCTTACTGTTTATTTCAGTTAAATGTTGTTTTACAAATTTCCCTTCAGTTGAAGCCATTGACTCGTCAGTACTGTAGTTTTTTTTTACATTTGTCATTGTTATGGTTACAATTTAATTTTGGACATAATGTATTTGCTGCTATCATATTTACAGGTAGCTTCCTACTTGTATTTTGCTCTATAAAAGGACAGAATGTTTGCGATGCTGCTTCAAACCCAGCTTGGGGGCGATTGTTAAATGAAGAATCTACCTCCGCATCAAAAGAATTGTCTTGTCCTGCTAATTCTAGGACTTTTTTCACATATTCTTGGTTTTCGATCATTGTTTTTTTATTAATGTCAACCATTAAATCCGACATCTTGTTGACCTTTCGTTGCATAACAGTCCGACTTAAACATTGAATATTCAGGCAAGACATTATTGTAATTATATCTGAAATACCCACTTTTGATTTCATCACTGGTATCAACAATGCATTATTTAAGACACCACTGTCTGGGCCTCTAGGAGACTTCATTGTTGAATAAAGTTTTACAGGTTCAGATGAAAAGCCACAATTTGTACATACTACTTTTACTGAAACACAAATACCTAACCTTTTCGACATGACCACATCTGGATTAGGGAACGAACAATTATGCGGCATAAATCCAATGATTAGATTTGTTAATTTTTTTAATGTTACAATTACATTTTCCTCTGAATCTTCAGAAACTGAAAAATCATCCAAATTTTCACATTCCTTATCTTTTTCAGGTCTCATTTTTGAAGGAACCAGGTGTGTAGTGTCTGCTGTTTGGCTATCACTCAGAACTTTTACAGCATCAAAGTATTCCTGTGAATTTGGACGTTTAAAATCAGAAGAAAAAGAACAGTTTCCACTTGATTTGTAAGAATCCTTGTGTATTGGAAAGTGTTTATGTCCCTTCTGGAACATTGTTTTTTGCTTTGAACGATTTCTTAAGAAACTTCGACGAGAAAAAACCATTTTAAATTATAAACGACTATCACTTTTTCAACTTGTGTGTATCAAATGGAAAGGAATTTATGATGGGTCATTTGAAATAGAAGAGTGCAATAAGAATTAAAAATAGAGAGGATGGGGTTGCAACATCTCTGAATCATATGTGTTGATAGATTTGGAACTTTATGTCCTATGCTGAGTCATTTTAAAGAGGCTGATAGATGCTGTCAAAATATTTACTAATTACCTCCCTTAGACTGTCAGATATTAAACCTAACATAATAAATCAATGTGAGGTAAATAGATACTGAATGAAACATTATTTATAATAAAAAGCAATTAAGTCTTCATTTCAAATGACTTTTTTTAACAAATGGGTACATGTCTTGGATAAAATTATACCTTTATTACATATTTTAAAGTGAAAATCTCTGAAAATTTGTAAAGTGGGGTAATATTTTTCATATTTTTTCATACACATGTAATGTTCTTGGTCTTTTTACATGTTTTCTTTCAATAAAATTTACTGCATAATCAATCTATCTGGTTTTTATTTGTGCCTAACACTTTGAAGTATTTTTTAAGCATTTTTTTGTGATTGTCGGTGACAGATGACATTTTGAATGAAATGTCGCAAAAACACCACCTTTCTTTGAAAGCCTGTAAAATTTGTTTCATGAAGAAATATAACTTGCATTTAAGATTTTTTAATTCTTATAAGACTAGTAAACATGTACATAACATCAAAAGTCAAACACATGCAATATAAAAAATGCTTAAGGTGGCAGGTACCAGTTCTTAGCCTCTGTGCCATTGTCCCACGCAGAAAATTAGTATTAAAAAACTTTGGCTATCTTTGTCACTTCACTGAGCAGTGATAAATAAAAAGATTTAAAATTCTAAGTTTGCATTACACAATGATACCTTTCCTGATTACATTGATATGCAACTTTCATGGTTTTATCCTTGTTTGACATGAAAAATCTAGAGTCCCATATACATACTGTTTGAAGGCTTTCTATACATTGTTATCCTGTTTTCCATTGGTCAAAACAGGTGGTTATTTAAGGACACTGGAAAGTGCCAAATTTTGATGGTAAGGATAGGTTCAGCTGTTGTTTATTCGAGTTGCAAGTGATTAAATTAGATATTTTTGAATGATTTTCTTGTCAGTAATTAGCAGGTTTGATGCACTGAGGTCTGGAATAGGGTGCCAAATTAAAAAATTGATGGGATTTTGTCCGTTAACTGGGAAAAGTAGGTAATGCGGGATAAGGAAACCATGTAAAAAACATTGATCAGAAGTACTTCACTATCAATTTTAATCAATTCTGAACACCAAAAAATTATCAAAGCATGTCTATATCTTTCAGATTTATTTACAGAATTTTTTTTAAATTTGGCCTACACTTGCACGTGAATTAGTGAAAAAAACTGGTTTCTGCCACCATTAACATACATGATGAAATTAAAATGAGAGTCACAAGGTTACTTTCACCATTTAAAAATAATTTCAAGTGTTCTCACCCTAAATCGACCACAAAAACAGTAAGAAAATACAGTTTCAGGGATGAACTCATGTTTTTTGTAAATGCCTTGAAATTCAAGGAAGATAACTCTATTCAGATACTGATTTTCAAGTTTTACACACAAGTTGAAAGAGAGTGTTTGTTGTAAAAATGTTACTTCCAGTTGACTTTTCAGTAAGCATATGATATTACAAAATGTTACAGATGCATGATAAACATTATTTACCCTGTATCAATGTTTCTCTGCTTATATTTTCAGTTGAAAACAGCATTTTTTTGTGTATTCATAGTGTAAACCAGTAAATACCCCAAATGTCTTACTTTTTTAAATGTAACCTTACACAAATTGAAAAAAATAAGCTTTTCTCTGTTTTTGAAACAAAAACTATCTATGTTAGTGGATGTTTGATCTGGACAGGGCAACAGAAAAAAGGCTATGGCGTTTATGAAACCAGATTTAGAGGGGAAAAAAATTAAAATTTTTTGCTCATAGACTCAGCTACTTTATGAATGACAATTTTAAACCAATTGATCATAAATTCAATGTTTCACATATTTGTCACAATGAACTATGTGTAAGGAAAGACCATTTATCTTTAGAGCCACAAAGTGTAAATAACAGACGCAAGATTTGCAAAAATAATGCAGAATGTTTGTTGCACTATGGATACGCAAAATGTATATTGTAACTTCAGGTAAAGTCTCTCCTGTTAGCGTATTGATGTTCGTTAATTATGTTTTCATTGGCACAGTTAAATAATGAGTTTGCCATCAACTTCCTGTTTCCTTTGTTTCGCCTATATTTGAATCTGATAAACTTGTACTGACGAGTAGTTTTTCTGAGTGTATGGTATTCACCCGTTTTGTCCCGCAGTCTCATATTTTTAATAAATGGATCCGTCTTTCTGTATTTTAGTCCTATGGCACTTGCAAGTAATATACAGGATTTCCCATTTCCCAGAGATGAGGAATGGACGGCAGAATGACATAAACCTTCAAAATTTCTTGTCCAAATAGTATTTTTTGGTGCAAATGAAAATACCTTACTGTGTAAACTTTCACACTTGTTGGTTGTTGAAAGACGGGAAATTTTCTGTATCTCAGAGTTGGAAAAGTTTTTTGCTAAGACTGATTTCAATTTAATTATGTCATTCTGGTTCAGTTCCAAATGCCTGGCATATGGCAAGTGGCTTGTATTGTACATGGATAGATGAGCAGAGCAAACAATAGAATCTCTTCTACAGTTTCTATGATCATTTGCAAAACATGGAATAACATTTTCAACTGCTCTCCTGCCACGCTCAATAAAACTGCACTCATTGGCAGAGAGCCTTTTAATCCGAGTGAACTCTAGTCTTATCCTGGCCCTTATACCACTTGCCAACTTTCTTACAAAAATATCCTTGTCAAATCCATGCATTGAGCTGCTTAGTTTTACATTTCTCAAATGTTTTTGTAATGTTCTCAACTTGTGGACAAGGCATTTATAGTGGCGAATCGGTATGTTATTAGCTTTAGAATAATCATTTACAGATTTTGCAATTTGAGCAGAAGCATCACTGGTAACAGAACGCACCTTTAAAATTTTCTTACTGTTTATTTCAGTTAAATGTTGTTTACAAATTTCCCTTCAGTTGAAGCCATTGACTCGTCAGTACTGTAGTTTTTTTTTACATTTGTCATTGTTATGGTTACAATTTAATTTTGGACATAATGTATTTGCTGCTATCATATTTACAGGTAGCTTCCTACTTGTATTTTGCTCTATAAAAGGACAGAATGTTTGCGATGCTGCTTCAAACCAGCTTGGGGGCGATTGTTAAATGAAGAATCTACCTCCGCATCAAAAGAATTGTCTTGTCCTGCTAATTCTAGGACTTTTTTCACATATTCTTGGTTTTCGATCATTGTTTTTTTATTAATGTCAACCATTAAATCCGACATCTTGTTGACCTTTCGTTGCATAACAGTCCGACTTAAACATTGAATATTCAGGCAAGACATTATTGTAATTATATCTGAAATACCCACTTTTGATTTCATCACTGGTATCAACAATGCATTATTTAAGACACCACTGTCTGGGCCTCTAGGAGACTTCATTGTTGAATAAAGTTTTACAGGTTCAGATGAAAAGCCACAATTTGTACATACTACTTTTACTGAAACACAAATACCTAACCTTTTCGACATGACCACATCTGGATTAGGGAACGAACAATTATGCGGCATAAATCCAATGATTAGATTTGTTAATTTTTTTAATGTTACAATTACATTTTCCTCTGAATCTTCAGAAACTGAAAAATCATCCAAATTTTCACATTCCTTATCTTTTTCAGGTCTCATTTTGAAGGAACCAGGTGTGTAGTGTCTGCTGTTTGGCTATCACTCAGAACTTTTACAGCATCAAAGTATTCCTGTGAATTTGGACGTTTAAAATCAGAAGAAAAAGAACAGTTTCCACTTGATTTGTAAGAATCCTTGTGTATTGGAAAGTGTTTATGTCCCTTCTGGAACATTGTTTTTTGCTTTGAACGATTTCTTAAGAAACTTCGACGAGAAAAAACCATTTTAAATTATAAACGACTATCACTTTTTCAACTTGTGTGTATCAAATGGAAAGGAATTTATGATGGGTCATTTGAAATAGAAGAGTGCAATAAGAATTAAAAATAGAGAGGATGGGGTTGCAACATCTCTGAATCATATGTGTTGATAGATTTGGAACTTTATGTCCTATGCTGAGTCATTTTAAAGAGGCTGATAGATGCTGTCAAAATATTTACTAATTACCTCCCTTAGACTGTCAGATATTAAACCTAACATAATAAATCAATGTGAGGTAAATAGATACTGAATGAAACATTATTTATAATAAAAAGCAATTAAGTCTTCATTTCAAATGACTTTTTTTAACAAATGGGTACATGTCTTGGATAAAATTATACCTTTATTACATATTTTAAAGTGAAAATCTCTGAAAATTTGTAAAGTGGGGTAATATTTTTCATATTTTTTCATACACATGTAATGTTCTTGGTCTTTTTACATGTTTTCTTTCAATAAAATTTACTGCATAATCAATCTATCTGGTTTTATTTGTGCCTAACACTTTGAAGTATTTTTTAAGCATTTTTTTGTGATTGTCGGTGACAGATGACATTTTGAATGAAATGTCGCAAAAACACCACCTTTCTTTGAAAGCCTGTAAAATTTGTTTCATGAAGAAATATAACTTGCATTTAAGATTTTTTAATTCTTATAAGACTAGTAAACATGTACATAACATCAAAAGTCAAACACATGCAATATAAAAAATGCTTAAGGTGGCAGGTACCAGTTCTTAGCCTCTGTGCCATTGTCCCACGCAGAAAATTAGTATTAAAAAACTTTGGCTATCTTTGTCACTTCACTGAGCAGTGATAAATAAAAAGATTTAAAATTCTAAGTTTGCATTACACAATGATACCTTTCCTGATTACATTGATATGCAACTTTCATGGTTTTATCCTTGTTTGACATGAAAAATCTAGAGTCCCATATACATACTGTTGAAGGCTTTCTATACATTGTTATCCTGTTTTCCATTGGTCAAACAGGTGGTTATTTAAGGACACTGGAAAGTGCCAAATTTGATGGTAAGGATAGGTTCAGCTGTTGTTTATTCGAGTTGCAAGTGATTAAATTAGATATTTTTGAATGATTTTCTTGTCAGTAATTAGCAGGTTTGATGCACTGAGGTCTGGAATAGGGTGCCAAATTAAAAAATTGATGGGATTTTGTCCGTTAACTGGGAAAAGTAGGTAATGCGGGATAAGGAAACCATGTAAAAAACATTGATCAGAAGTACTTCACTATCAATTTTAATCAATTCTGAACACCAAAAAATTATCAAAGCATGTCTATATCTTTCAGAT
>NW_027268212.1:0-18508 GCF_963676685.1 Mytilus edulis
ACTTTTCATAAGGGGGCCCACTGACTGACCTAAGGGGGGGGCCGCTCCGGTCATGCTTCAGTGATTCCCTATATAATCAACCAAATTTTTCCCACAAAGGGGGGGGGGGGGGGGGGGGGGGGGGGCGGGCCCCCTGGATCCCCCTATGCATTTCACTTGTCAACTTCACAGCTTAAAATTCTTTTGGAAAATGAACATGAAACTGATGTGTGGCTTTACATGTATACATTGAGATTATTTACCAAAAAGAAAAACTTTCAGAATTTAAATACGAATTAAAGAAGACAAATCTTAACCATATTTGATGTACTTTTTTTTTGTATTTTACCCAGATGTGATGTGTGTGTACCGGTAGATGCAAGTAAACAAGATGACAATACGTCTGATGTAGTGGAGGAATGTATAGTACAACCATTTAATTCTAGTAATAATAGTAATGATTTTAATAGTAAGTACTCCTAATATCAAGAATAATAGTACTGATTTTGAATATTTTGTACCTCAGTAACTTATTCCAGTGTTAATAGTTATATCTGTGATTACCAGTATTCACTTTATATAACCTCATCTGTAATAGAAAGAATATATGACATACTGAAATGTATATTTGGTGATATTAGGCTTTTAATGTATACTGTCGTGTAAATTCTGACATAGAAATAGTGATCCGGCGGCGGCTACGGTGGCGGCGGCGTTAGCTTACTTCTTAAAAGCTTTATATTTTAGTAGGTGTAAGACCTGGATGCTTCATACTTTGTATATAGATGCCTCATGTTACGAAGTTTCGGTCAGTCACATGTCCAATGTCCTTGACCTCATTTTCATGGTTCAGTGGCTACTTGAAAAAAAAGTAAAAATTTTTTGTAATGTTACGTTCTCTCTTATTATAAGTAGTAGGATAACTATATTTGGTATGTACATACCTTGCAAGGTCCTCATGCCTGTCAGATAGTTTTCACTTGACCTCGACCTCAATTTATGGATCAGTGAACAAGGTTAAGTTTTGGTGGTCAAGTCCATATCTCAGATACTAGAAGCAATAGGGCTAGTATATTCGATGTATGGAAGGACTGTAAGGTGTACATGTCCAACTGGCAGGTGTCATCTGACCTTGACCTCATTTTCATGGTTGAGTGGTTATAGTTAAGGTTTTGTGTTTTGGTCTGTTTTTCTCATACTTTATGCAATAGGTCTACTATATTTGTTGTATGGAATGATTGTTAGGTGTACCTGTCTAGCGGGCAGATGTCATCTGACCTTGACCTCATTTTCATGGTTCAGTGGTCAAAGTTAAGTTTTTGAGTTTTGGGCCTTTTTATCTAATACTATATGCCAAAGGTCAACTATATTTGGTGTTTGGAAATATTTTATGATCTATATATCGGTCCCACAGGTTTTATTAGCTCACCTGGCCTAAAAGGCCATGTGAGCTTTTCTCATCACTTGGCGTCCGTCGTCGTCGTCTGTCGTCGTTAACAATTTTTCAAACATCTTCTCCTCTGAAACTACTGAATGGATTTGAATGAAACTTAAAATGATTGTTCCTTAGATTATCCTGCACAAAGTGTGTGCTTCGATTTTTGATCCGTCAAAAAACATGGCCGCCGTTACTTAAAATAGAACATAGGGGTCAAATGCAGTTTTTGGCTTATATCTCAAAAACGGAAGCATTTAGAGCAAATCTGACATGGGGTAAAAATGTTCATTAGGTCAATTTCTATCAGCCCAGAAATTTTCAGATGAATCAAACAAACCATTGTTGGGTTGCTGCCACTTAATTGGTAATTTTAAGGAAATTTTGCAGTTTTTGGTCATTATCTTGAATATTATTATAGATGAAGATAAACTGTAAACAGCAAAAATGATCAGCAAAGTAAGATCTACAAATAGGTTAATATGACCAAAATTGTCAATTGACCCCTTAAGGGGTAAATGTCCTTTAATGACAATTTTTCACAATTTGTTCATCATATTTGCTAACTTTAAAAAATCTTCTCCTCTGAAACTACTGAATGGATTTGGATGAAACTTAGCATGATAGTTCCTTAGATTATCCTGCACAAAGTGTGTGCTTCGATTTTTGATCCGTCAAAAAACATGGCCGCCCTTACTTTAAATAGAACATAGGGGTCAAATGCAGTTTTTGGCTTATATCTCAAAAACGAAAGCATTTAGAGCAAATCTGACATGGGGTAAACATGTTCATTAGGTCAAGATCTATCAGCCCTGAAATTGTCAGACGAATCAAACAAACCATTGTTGGGTTGCTGCCACTTAATTGGTAATTTTAAGGAAATTTTGCAGTTTTTGGTCATTATCTTGAATATCATTATAGATAAAGATAAACTGTAAACAGCAAAAATGATCAGCAAAGTAAGATCTACAAATAAGTTAAATATGACCAAAATTGTCAATTGACCCCTTGAGGGGTTATTGTCCTTTAATGACAATTTTTTCACAATTTGTTCATCATATTTAAGGCATTGTTTACCAGGTGAGCGATTCAGGCTCTTGAGAGCCTCTTGTTTGACCATGACCTCAATTTCACGGTTCATTGCACAGTGATAAGTTTTTGTGTTTTGGTCTATTTTTCTTAAACTATAAGTAATAGGTCAACTATATTTGTTGTATGGAAGAATTGTTAGCTATACATGTCTGCCTGGCATGGTTCATCTGACCTTGACCTCATTTTCATGGTTCATTGGTCTTTGTTTAGTTACCTTGGTTAATGTTAAGTTTATGTGACAGTTTAAATAAAGCTTTATACTTAGGACTATCAACATAATATCAATGATTAGTAATGAAGGCAAGACATTTCAGTGTGTGCATATCTGATGAGGGAATTATTACTGTTGGATTACAAATTGTATAATTTTGGATAAGTATTTATTTGATAACATTGACTTTGAATGTAAATTAAGTAGAAAATGAAGAAACTATATTTTTTTGTACACTTTCCCCCTTTGAGTTGATGCAACTTCATTGACAATGATTATGTCTTAACACCACCTTCTGTTGTACAGTATCAGAGAAAAGAATTTACAGGATTTTATTTACACGTGATTTGATGAGAAAATCAAAAGCATTTCAACCAATGTTATAAACTATTGACTTATTGATCTATTTAGGTTTAAGTGATACTGAACAACTCTCAGAGGAAGTGTTAGAAGACAATCCATGGAAAGCCTGCAAGGGGAGTTACTATCATGTTGGGTTATATAGTATACCAGGCAATTGTGAGGTGGCTCCTGAGGGGCTCAGTAAATTTACTCATTTATCTGATGGTGCTATGGAGTTAGTTCTAGTTAAAGACTGCTCACGAAGGGATTTTATAAGATATCTGAAACGTCATGGAAACCATAAAAATCAGGTAAATATAACATTTTATTAATAAATTAAAGTATAATGGAAACTGTTTTAAGATTAAAGAAAACAGAAAGAAGGATTTGAGTTCAATAATAATAGTACAAGTTTATCATAAAAAATATACTAAAAAATATACTATTGCTGACTTTTGAGTTATATCTGTAAAAAAAATGTCTATTTTTTGGTTCATTAGTGTTATTCTAAGACATTTAGTTTTTAGTCACAATATGAGCTATAGTTTTTTACTTTGCATCGATCGATACCTTTGTTGATACACAATATTTATTTATGTGTCATGTTATAGAAGTATTTTAACATTAACTTTCATAATCATACACTGGGATTAGACTGTGTGTGACTTACTAACTTACAATTAACACATTTTACTTCTTCTAAAATGAATATGAATATAATGAAATTGATATTTAGAAATTTAGACAAGTGTTCAGGTTTTATTGTTCAAAGAATAAACTTATGATTTCTTTTACAGTTTGATTTTCCATTTGTGGAGATACATAGGGTAAAAGATGTAAGATTTAAACCTAGATATCCAATGGGTTGGAACTACAAGGATACTACATATAATGAGGTGGAGGATCGTATGAAGTCTATAGAACATAGAATGTCTGTCCAAGGTGTTAAGTCAGGTGATGCGTTTATAATTGATGGTGAGAATGGAAGCATCCACACCCCATCACCACGGAGAGCAGACAGTGTAGAAGATCTGGATGATCTTGATGATACCGATGAAGATGATGAAGTTGACGATGTGTCACCACCTGGAAGTCGTACAGTAAGTCTCTACACTGATTTGTAAGAAACACAAGAATTTAATAACAACCAAACTGCTTTTTAGAAAAAAAAAATGTTTTACAGACTGACCTTGGCATTAACAAATTTTGTTACATTAAATTTATTTTTGCCTGCAATAATGAATAGAGTGTCAATAGAGAGACATAGGTTTTACATTTCCCATATCATCAACACCCCATGTTGGTATCTGTTGAGGTTCAAAATTTTAAATGAGTGTAGATCAGTCATTAATATTAAATGTATTATATCTCTATTCCATAGGGATCTGGGAATAAAAACAACAACATATATAAGAGAAAAGACAATGTACTTGTAAACAGTGCTCCACAGGACCAACAACTTGTAGGAATGCAGTATCGACAAACTTTTGCTGATGAGGAGAGATGGAGAAGGAAAAAGAAGGTGTTAAAAAAAGAAGAAAAGAAAAGGATAAAAGAGGAATCAAAGATTCAGACTGTATGGAATATTGATAATGAGATATGTGATGACACATTATTGACTTTTAGGTATGTTTTATCAAATTACTTTTCCAGGGGATAAAAACTGGAAAATTCTACATTGATAAACATTGAAAATTCAAATAATTGTTCAAGATGGAATAAGCAATCTTATTTATTTACATAATGCTAAGCTTTTCTTTTACTACTTGTGACCAGTAAGGCACAGTGTCAAATACTATTTTTATTATTCTCATTAAACATGCAATACTTCCCTCTTTTTTGATGAAGTTCAATGTCATTTCCCATTTAATGACATCATTTAAAAGTAAAAATGTTGTAAAACTTTTAATTTATTGTACACATATTGCTGAAAATTGATTCAAAATATTATAAATGTTTATATATTATTACAATGATACCTTCATTTTATACTTACAGGGTACATCATGGGTTACTATCTGTATATGGAGTTGGTTTATCACCAGATACTGTTTTCATCAATTCACCATTATCCTGCCTTCCCCTCATCAACTAGAAACAATATCTTACCTCCCAGTCATCAGTAGGAACAAGGATACAGTCATCAGTACAAACAAGGATCAAGTCAATCTTTAAGAGAAAGTTTCCAGTCTGTCATAAGCTCAATAGAAATTTATAAACAGTTGCTTGGTTATCAAAAGTACTAAAATCTTTAATCTAACCATTAACATGTACCATGCTTGTTGTAGGCTATGTAAGAACAAGTCATTTATTTACTTGTAGATTATATGTTTTATCTAAAGAAACCAAGTAGGTTCTCAGTTCCATGCTAATTTGTCAATAAAGACATGAGACTAGCCTTAATAATCATTTTATAAAATATCTAAATACAATGTATCTGTGCTTGGTATGTATTTTTTTGAAAATTAAGTTTGTTTCAATGTGCTTATTATTACTGTAAACTTTCCGTCATAAATTTAATTTATTTGCCATTTTTATGTAAATATAGTGATTGTTGTTCCATAAAATTAATTTAAACTGTAAGTTCTTATTTCTAGGTATATCTTGAATCGACATGGGTATGGTTTTTGTATGTTTTAATTTATTGTGAATGTTAAAATATTTAAGAGGTGCCTTCTTATATTTACGAGTTCAAACTAAAATATAAGAAATATATTATTTATATACAGAATAACTTTTGTCTTTTAAAGGCAATAGTATTTGATTTAGTTGCTTATTCCCATAATGCACTTTAATAATTATTACACTGTAAAGTAAGTTTTACACAGTGTATGACATTGTTGTGATTTGTTCAATCATTGATTTTTACATAGATATTTAGTTTTATTAGAATTCTTGTTATTTAGATTCAAAAACTCACATTTTGCTTGAATCTATATTTTGTTTTTATCAGACCTATAGTCACTGTCTGGATTGTTATACTGTTGTAAATAGAATTTTATTTTGGTTTCTATTTTTGCATTTACAAGCTTACACTGTAGGAAAATTATTTTATGGGTTACCAATTTCCATGAAAAGACAATAATTATTTCTCACACCTTTTCAGGGTGAAAGATGTATTTTTAAGCCTATTTTAAAATATTGGTGAACTTGTAAGCTTCTGTATCTTGTTGATAGTCTCACTGTTACTTGAAGAGGAAGAACTGCAATATTAGATTTTCATTTGCTTTTTGTTTTGCCTTGTGTGTGCTCAATTTTTGTAATTTTTATGCACTGTCTACCTTTTTAATAACATTGGAAGGTAACAAAATTAATCTGATTTGTTGCTCACTAATTGAAATTTGTCTCCCGGGAAATAGTGACTACATTATTTAATGTGTCAAATTTGGTTGATGTTAACCATTGATAGTATAAACCATCATAGAATTATATTTAATTTATAAAACAAAAATCAATATCTGTTTAAGATTTTAAATGAATGTGTTCAGTATTGAGAAGAATTCTAACAGTATTTAAGCCTAGAGTAAATATTACACTGTCAAGTGGGATATATTAAGAGTTTAGGTTTTGGTTAATTTCTCGATTTTAAAAGATCAAAAAGAAATGGTGAAAATATTCCCTAGTGTAAATTTTGATCTTTAAAAAAGATAAGAGTCAAGGACAAGTAAAGAGGCCAAATAAAACCTAGCAAACTTGTTTGATGCTTTAAAACCAGGAAATTAAATCACTGCTTAGATTAATCCTCTTGACAATATTTAGCACTTGTATTTCAGAGTAGTATACATTACCACAAAGGCTTTTATATTTAGCACTTTTATTTCAGAGTAGTATACATTACCACAAAGGGTTTTATATTCATTCATTAGCACATCATACCTAATTTATATAGAATAGCTGAAAACACATGCATAATGTCCTCATAGAAAGTTAATGTAGTAATAGCTCATAATTTTATCAAAAAATATTTTAACATGCTGAAGGAAGCTAAGGGCAAGAAATGTCTAGGTATGTTTATCACAAATTATAAAGTAGACAATGTTCAAAATTATTCATACAGACAAAGGGAAGTGCATTAAATTCATGTCGATATAAGCCCTCAAATTCTATGAAATTTGAATTTACATTTTATTAATCTGGTTTGATAGAAATTTTAAAAGATTACCTTGTTAATATGTGATTAATCATTTTGTTTTTCTAATGTAAGTGGAGCCTTAAAATGCAATAGAAAAAAAAAATCTGGTTTTATGGAAGAAAACTATTAAAGCAGACAATATTGTCTGAAGATAACATGAAACAACAAGTTTTCGGTTAAGTAAAATATGTGTTTTCGGAAAGGTTACCTCTGTTTAGATGGAATTCTTATTTCTACAACAAAGATCTTGCCTTTATTATTTCTGAATATTTAACATAAAATTACTGATCATCATTGGTTAACATATTCAAACACATTAACATCAAATGTATATAATATCTGAACAAGTGCAATATGTTCTTCCGTGTGTTTAAATGAAACAGATGTCTTAGTTTGGTTAAATCTTGCATTTAGGTGAATTTGTCAGGAGTCAGTTATTATATATCAGTGAAAGTTCTATTGTTAGAACTAAGCTATTATAAAGGTCACTGTAATAGACAACACTGGTTAAGTTTCTTAGAAATGAATTATAATATTATTGTTAATTTATACCATGCATTTGATACAGCCAAATATATTTGTAACTGTGTCTAACACTGGAAAGTTTTAGCTTGTCAAAATGTTTTCAATGAATCTGATACAATTTTTGTTGAATTTTTTGTTTGCATCTCATTTTTTCCTTCCTTTAAATCAATAGGATTTTTAAAAAAAATCTTTTTCTTCAAGTATATAGAGTAAATTCAATTTTTTTTATGTAACCTTGTAGACTTTTCGTTATCTTACCACCGTTAAAAATGTCAATGGTTAAAATGTGGATGAATTGCATATCGCAAGTTCACTGCTGTTTACTGTGTTGAAGGGCCAAATAAGAATATATGTATATATCAGCGTTATTCTAATACTTCGTTAATATACTCCATTTCCTAAAATCCTCTTTATTTGTTGATATCTCACCCATGTTTTACACACATCTACTATATTTTTCACATGTAATTGAAATTGTTTATAATTGTTACAGCACATTCTCAAAACAAAGAGAGTTAGAAATTAGTTTAAAATATGATTTCTATAATATTCATAGATTTCAAATTGTGGGTTTATATTTTCATTCACATATTTGCAAACTTTTGTATCTATCAAGAACTAGATAAATAATAGCATTTCACTCTAGATAAATTCCCTATTTTAAATATCTGGGTTATTTTTAAAATTGAAAATTTTAAAAAAAATCTTCAAAGTTGGCTTGGTGTAAATGAAGCCCAACATCATAAACTTTGTGTCTCATTTGTATACCAAACTTATCTTTCATGTGATTAATCTTATGTGAAATTATAGAAGATTGCAATTACATGTTAAATCCTTTTCTTTTCGGATACAAGTGGTGGGGTGTCCTTAACCCTCCCCTTTGCCAAATTTTTTGTTGTGATTATAAACTTTAAATTTTTACTGCTCGTGTAATTTTTCTGTTTTCTTGATGTTGAGAAAACATTTATTTCTGTGGGTTTATTACATGCTTCTATATTTGTGTGTTTAAGTATTTGTTAATCGCACTGTAAAATACTGCATACATTGTCTCAACACACTTCAATGTTCCATTTACTATCATCCTCGTATTCCGTCCACTTTATATGTTCTGTTTTTATCTTCCATTCCAGATTTTTTATTTTTACTGGTTTTGTATTATTTTATAATTTTATGGTTATTTTAAAAATTATTATACATATAATATTTACAAGAGTTTATTAATAAAAAACAAATGTGTTTATAATTTAAAAGAAAAGATGAAATAAAATATACCAATGTGATTTGCCTAGTTATTCTGTTGATTACAATGTGATAGGTTGTGTTGGTAAAACACATTCGTGTAGTATTTTATACTGATATGGTACTGTAGTACTTATGTTGATTTGCAGTGTGCCCATTTGATTTGATGGAATTCAAAGCTATTTGTAATAAAATGATGTTATACTGATGTGGCATAAGCGTTATCTCATTGTTCAAAGTTTTCTATTTTAAGGTAAGATGAGCTATCTTGCATAAGATACCTTGCAGGATCCTCCTGCTTGTCAGACAATTTTCATCTGACCTCAACATCAGTTAACAAGGTTAAGTTTTTGTGGTCAAGTCTTATATCTAAGATACTATAAGCACTAGTTCTGCTATATTTTGTATATGGAATGATTGTTAGGTGTACATTTCAACTGGCAGCTGTTATCTGACCTTGATCTCATTTCCATGGTTAAGTGGTTATAGTTAAGTTGTGTGTTTTTGTCTGTTTTTCTAATACTGTATGCAATAGGTCAACTACATTTAGTGTATAGAAATATTTTATGTTGTACATGTCAGTCTGGCTCGTTTTATTTGACCTTGATCTCATTTTCACGGCTCATTGCTCAATGTTAAGTTTTCCTGTTTAAGTTTGTTTTTTAGAAATTTTATGCAATTGGTCAACTATATTTGATCTGTTGAAGAGTTGGAGGGTGCAAATGTCTGTCTGTCAGGGTTCTTCTGACCTGGACCTCATTTTCATGGTTCATTAAATGATAATACAATGTATAAAGTTTCATGGTTGGTCTGTTTCTTGTATACATGCAATAGGTTAACAATATTCAGTGTATGGAATGATTGTAAGGTTAACATATATGTTTGGCTTGGTTTATTTTACCTTGACCTCATTTACTTGGAGCATGTTAAATTTATGTGATACTTACATAGTAAAACTTTAAACTTATAGGACTATCAACATTTAATTAATGGTCAATTAAACAGGTGAGACATTTCAGTGTGTACACTCTCAGTCATGTGCGGGTAATGAGTATATTCTGTTTACTTATCTACCCTTTTGAATTAAACATATATAAGGAGGTAGTTTTGACCCGAAGGGCCAGGTGAGGTTTTCTCATCACTTTGCGTCCATCATTGTCTGTCGTCGTTAACTTTCATAAAAATCTTCTCCTCTGAGACTATTGGGCCAAATTACACCAAACTTTGCCACAATCATCATTGGGGTATCTAGTTTAAAAAATGTGTCCAGTGACCTGGCTAACCAACCAAGATGGCTGCCATGGCTAAAAATAGAACATAGGGATAAAATGTAGATTTTGGATTATATCTCTGAAACCAAAGCATTTAGAGCAGATCTGACAGGGGTAAAATTGTTTATTAGGTCAAGATCTATCTGCTCTGAAATTTTCAGATGAATCGGAGAACCTGTGGTTGGGTTGGTACCCCTTAATTGGTAATTTTAAGGAAATTTTGCCGTTATTGGTTATTATCTTGAATATTATTTTAGATAGAGATAAACTGTAAACAAACAATAATGTTCAGCAAAGTAAGATCTACAAATAAGTCAAATGATCAAAATGGTCAGTTGACCCCTTCAGGAGTTATTGCCCTTTATAGTCAATTCGACCAATTTTTCTTAAATTTTTGTAATCTTTTACAATAATCTTCTCCTCTGAAACTACTAAGACAAAATGTAATCAAACTTGTCCACAATGATCATTAGAGTATCTAGTTTTAAAAATGTATCCGATGACCCTGTCTGCAAACCAAGATGGCAGACATGGCTAAAAATAGTACATAGGGTAAAATGCAGTTTTTGGTTTATATCTCTGAAACTGAAGCATTTAGAGCAAATTTGACCGGCAAAAATGCTCATCGGATTTAGTTATATCTGCCCTGAAATTTTCAGACAAATCCGTCTACCAGTTGTTGGGTTGCTGCCCCTGAGTTAGTAATTTTATGGAAATGTTGCAGTTTTTTGCTATTATCTTGGATACTATTATAGTATCTAATGATATCTTATACTATAAATTATGATTTTAACCTTATTTTACATGATTTCCAAAGCATCAGTAAATACAGGTGAGCGACATAGGCTCTTTAGAGCCTCTAGTTTTGTTGTGGTAACATCACAAACAGATTCACAAACAAGTATTGTTGAATATTCTTTCAATATATTTTGAAGCGTAAAATGACATTTTTATTCTATTTTTTTTTTTATAATAAATTGAAATCTCTGATGAAAGCATATGAACCCATATATAAAAAAAATCGACATTCTGATTAAAACTTTAAAGAAAATATCCTATTAGTTTTGAAACAAAAAAAAAGCACCCAACAACCTCAAACTGCTTAACGAGCTTTACAAAACCAGTGTCTTGCATTTTTATGATTTGTTTTTAAGACTGGCACAATAAAGGTGCTACCATAAGACTTGATTCTTTTGCGTCTGCATCACTTTTGTAAAATTTGCAGATGTATACATTTCAGTATTCGACATTCAGAATAAATGATGCCAATAGCTATATTTCTATGCATCGTGTGTACAATATTTTTTTTACCTTTCTTACAATATTTTATGCACCATAGACTATAGATTAATATTAAAGTTTTATCTGGTTGTCATGAATTTTATAGTCCTCGAGTCGTTTCTCGTTTTAAAGTACTCAAAAACCGGCTGTAGCTCTTCATATCAGTCGAAAATCCAGTGTGTTTGATAACACATTTGTTATTTTCCATTTTCAAACGTTCAATGTTCAACAGATATTAACGTATGTATAAAAAAAAAAGAAGATGTATTATGATTGCCAATGACACAACTCTCCGCAAGGGACCAAATGACACAGAAATTAACAACTATAGGTCACCGTACGGCCATATAGCCCATACCGCATATTCAGCTATAAGAGGCACCGAAATGACAAATGTAAAACAGTTCAAACTAAAATACTAACGGCCTAAGTTTGTACAAAAATGAACGAAAAACAAAATATTTAACACATCAGCAAACGACAACCACTGAATTACAACCTCCTGACTTGGGACAGGCACATACATACAGAATGTGGCGGGGATAAACATTATAGCGGGATCCCAACACTCCCCTAACATAGGACAATGGTGTAACAGTACAACATAAAAACGAACTATAATTAGTTGAAGAAGAACATAACATACATCTAACAAACACACAGTACATGTAATTAAATAAGTGCAGTTCACCAAAATTTCATGACTAGGAAGACAAGGCGAACAATAAGGTTATTGCCATCTAGCCTAATGTATCATTTGTTCATAAATAGTTTCCTTAAAAAATATATTTCATATACTCTTGATTAAAAAATCTGAAATTAAACCGGCAAAATAGCAAAACTCTATATAAATCGCTATTTTGCCGGAGCCGGTAAAATGGCACCTAAGAGGCTATTTAGAGGCTATTTTGCCGGAGCCACTGCCTTTTTGAAATTTTAATAACTTTTTTAAACTAACCTGGATTTCTACGAAACTAGGACAGAAGCTTGTTTATGATCATTAGATAGTATCCGCATTTGTTGTGATTTAATCCTTTATATTTGAAAATTGTAACAATCTGTGGAAAATTTAAAGAAACAGAAAATTCTGACAGTATGCACACCATTACTATATATGATAACACCCTACCCTACATTATGTCATAATATCAAAGTTCTAGATCTTATGCACACCGTAAGTATATGAACGAACATCCTACAAAATATGATAGATTTTCCTTATAAAAATATGAAGGGTAGTCAGCTGAACAAAACGTATGCCTTATGTAGGACGGACGGACCGACGAATAGGTGTACAACGATATGCCTCCGATATTTTGCGGACAGGGCATGGAAATACATCGTTTTAGTGCAAGATACTACCGCATACTGCATTTTGTTGTACAATAAAGCACTGCATTGCAGAGAAGGCTACACAGGTATGATTCCATTGCAGGAATCTATTCCGCGTGCTGCAAGGCCTTGTTGTCTGCATTTCTTAAACAATAACTCGCACCGTCTCAGTCTGATAAGGATGCGGTTTCGGTTTAATTTATGATTCATACAATAGAATGCAGGACCAAAATATCCGTTCGCCTGAAACCACAGGTTCTATTCTCAAGTTTTTTTTTACTATGAGGCTCAATATGAGTGGAAATGATCTCCTCGAAGGTTCCATTTGTATTTGAGATACTAGTAGATGGCACACAGCTATGGCATGCCACACTGTTCTCTTTCGAGGTAATACACTTTATAATATTGGTCAGATACTTGAGTGAAACCATGCAAAGATTGATAGTTGAGCCATACCTTCTCTTTACATTATTCTACATGAACTGTGTTTGTTTTAATGAATACATCTGATCTTGGATGGTAAATGCTCTGACTGGATAAGATGTTACTTGGACCTAACATATAATAGACTTGAGGTTTGTGAAAATGGTTTAGTTAGTAAAAAAAATAAACATGCTGACAATGAAGATCGATTCTTTTATTAGGGTGGATAAAATTAAACGTTTTACCAATCAATACAATCTTTACAAAACTAATCAAACGTTCACTGGTCTCATTTATGAAATGTAGTCCAAACAAATAAATAAAATGTTTATTAACTTCTTTTAAAATTAGGTAACGAACCTACTTAAATTTCAATGCAATATTCTTCCAAACAATTTTCTGGAAAATATCCAGAGACACTAGTACTCATTTTAAAAAGAATTTGAAGAACTAGCCAGTTTTCGCTGATAAAAAAGAAAGTTTGTGTACTTAATATATCTGCATGTCTACACAGAAATTTAAATCTCACATTTCCTTTAACAAAATTTAATCAATAATAACAAAATGTCGACTGAGCAATCAGTAAAAAGCAGTTAAAATGGAAATTCAGGCGGCACTGACTTGTGAGATTTGTGAAAATGATCGTAAACTGAAATGGAAGTGCATTGACTGTGGACGCTTCATGTGTCAAAGATGCCGAGATGTAGTCCATCCAAAATGGCCATCGGCTCAGGATCATACCGTTGTAAATATAAAGGATGTTGGTCGAAAACAAAAATCGACTGGTACTGAACCACATAAACTAGACTTTACCAAGCTAAAATGTAGTAAACATGCTGGACAAAACTCCTGTCTTTTTTGCAATTCTTGTGGCAAGCTTGTGTGCGCGACATGTGTTGCTAAAACCCACAAGAAACACGACTTGTTAGAAATTAGCGAAGGATATGAAAATCGTATTGAAAGTATTAAAAATGAACAGAAGACTATCGGAAAGAAAATCAAATTCCTAATTGCAGCGACGAACAAGCTAGAGGAAAGAAAGACATGTGAGCAATCTACATATGAAAAGGTTAAACAAGAAGTTTTTAACTTTGAAAGAGTTTTGGTTGAACAGATAAAGCAACGAACAAATCAAATTGTTACTGAACTTGATCAGAGTCTCAAAACATTTACAGAACAAGTTGCCAAAGAAGAAAGGGAGGCGAAGAGAAAAGAAAGGACGTTGAAAGAAAAACGGGATGAACTGGTGCGATTAACGGAAACACAAAATGCTCAAGAGGTATTCTCTTTCTCAGAATCATTGGAGCCAACCTTTGAAGTCAACGTGAAGACTTCATTTCAACATATACCAATCTTCTGTCCGGGAGACTTATCCAACATTGAACATGGTAGGCTGGAAAACAGTATTTCAAAAGACATAAAATTACATGTCGTCACTCAATTTACAATTGACACCGAGGCTGTCAATGATCTTGTTTCTTGTCCCGACGGATCTTTCTGGGTTTATAACGATACATCAAGACAAGTACAAAAGGCAATCCCTGACGGCGATACCCTCAAAGTACTGCCGAATGTAAAACTCGACATGATAGATATGTCGTCTTTTTCGAATGGGGAAATTCTTGCATCAATTCTTGAATCGTCCAACCTCGTGTACATACAGCCTGATAAACAAAAAGTACAGAATTCAAATTTCAGTGTCTCTCCTTTAGCTACACTTGCCGTTCACATAACTCGTGATGAGAAGGTTATAGTAGGGGCAGCCGAGAAAGGGGGTTGGTTTCCAATTCAAGGACCAGGACAACTGATCATAATGGACCAAACAGGGCGTTGGAGAAAACTTTTTGAAGTTGACAACAAAAACAGACCGTTATTTAGTGTACCAGTCCGTGTAACTACCAGTAGTAACAGTAACATTGCTGTTATAGATGTTATCTCTAACGATTTATTAGGGAGAATCATCGTGCTGGATGATGGAGGGAAAGTTTTAAATATCTATACTGGAAATCCAGAGATAAACAATGAACATTGCCCTTTTAGACCAATGGACATTGTAACTTCACAGTCGGATAGTTTTGTGATTGCTGAGAGTTATAATTATTTCCTACATATTCTTAGTAGTACAGGAATTTTAATGCAATATTTAGATACCAAAAAGGTGGGAATAGAACAACCAAAGTCTCTGTCTGTGGATTATAACCGACACTTTTATATTGGAAGTGAAAAAAGTAAACAAAAATCCAAATATTTGTCCTGGAGAATTTCTAATTCTAAAATGTATTTTGAAAAAAATGATTTTCCATGGTGACACTTTAGCAATTGTCAAAACGATAGATACCCGAAAATTTCCATAGATCGTACACGGACATTTTAAATTCTTTAACAATGTAAATGTATACTATTATAATTCATACACTATAAATTATTCTACTGTAAAAAAGAAAAGTTATCTTTACTTTTTATCGCCTAGCTTATCTTCAAAATAACCAAGGTTAACAAACACTCATAAAACATATATTCAGATAAAACACACGTTCTCTCCAAAATGGATTAACATACAAAAATAATAAAAGGCATTGGTTTTGTTTACAATAATGTTATACTATAACCAATCATTGACTTATATTTTTGTCTTTTTAAATCGGGAACCATAAATTGATTGCATTTAATGAAGAAAAACATATTCATCATTTGAATGTCTTTCATATCAATGTTGCTACACATAATAAAGTGTTCAAAATGACATATTACACAGAGTGGTGTGGTGCTATAAAGCCAAGCATGACTCATTACACATAGTGGTGCTATAAAAGCCAAGCATGACTCATTACAAAGATTGATGCTATAAAGCCAAGCATGACTCATTACACAGAGTGGTGCTATAAACCCAAGCATGACTCATTACACAGAGTGGTGCTATAAAGCCAAGCATGACTCATTACACATAGTGGTGATATAAAGCCAAGCATGACTCATTACACATAGTGGTGATATAAAGCCAAGCATGACTCATTACAAAGAGCGGTTCTATAAAGCCAAGCATGACTTATTACAAAGAGTGGTGTTATATAGACAAGCATGACTCATTACAAAGAACGGTTCTATAAAGCCAAGCATGACTCATTACACAGAGTGGTGCTATAAAACCAAGCATGACTCAGTACAGAGAGCGGTGCTATATAGCCAAGCATGACTCATTACACAGAGTGGTGCTATAAAGCCAAGCATGACTCATTACAAAGAGCGGTTCTATAAAGCCAAGCATGACTCATTACACAGGGTGGTGCTATAAAGCCAAGCATGACTCATTACAAAGATTGGTGCTATAAAGCCAAGCATGACTCATTACACAGAGTGGTGCTATAAAGCCAAGCATGACTCATTACACATAGTGGTGCTATAAAGCCAAGCATGACTCATTACAAAGAGCGTTTCTATAAAGCCAAGCACGACTCATTACACAGAGTGGTGTTATAAAGCCAAGCATGACTCATTACAAAGAGCGGTTCTATAAAGCCAAGCATGACTCATTACACAGGGTGGTGCTATAAAGCCAAGCATGGCTCATTACAAAGAGCGGATCTATAAAGCCAAGCATGACTCATTACAGAGAGTGGTGCTATAAAGCCAAGCATGACTCATTACAAAGAGCGGTTCTATAAAGCCAAGCATGACTCATTACACAGAGTGGTGCTATAAAACCAAGCATGATTCATTACAAAGATTGGTGCTATAAAGCCAAGCATGACTCATTACACAGAGTGGTGCTATAAAGCCAAGCATGACTCATTACAAAGAGCGGTTCTATAAAGCCAAGCATGACTCATTACACAGAGTGGTGCTATAAAACCAAGCATGATTCATTACAAAGATTGGTGCTATAAAGCCAAGCATGACTCATAACACAGAGTGGTGCTATAAAGCCAAGCATGACTCATTACAAAGATTGGTGCTATAAAGCCAAGTATGACTCATTAAAAAGATTGGTACTATAAAGACATGCATGACTCATTACACAGAGTGGTGCTATAAAACCAAGCATGACTTATTACACAGAGTGGTGCTTTAAAGCCAAGCATGACTCAGTACAGAGAGCGGTGCTATATAGCCAAGCATGACTTATTACACAGAGTGGTGCTATAAAGCCAATCATGACTCATTACACAGAGTGATGCTATGAAGCCAAGCATGACTCATTACACAGAGTGGTGCTATAAAGCCAAGCATGACTTATTACACAGATAGGTGCTATAAAACCAAGCATGACTCATTACAGAGAGCGGTGCTATAAAGCCAATCATGACTCATTACACAGAGCGGTGCCATATGGCCAAGCATGACTTATTACACAGAGTGGTGCTATAAAGCCAAGCATGACTCATTACACAGAGCGGTGCTATAATAGGCAATAATGACTCAATGCACAGAGTGGTGCTATACAGCCAAGCATGACTCATTACACAGAGCGGTTGTATAAAGCCAAGCATGTCTTATTACACAGAGCGGAACTATAATAGCCAATAATGACTCATTGCACAGAGTGGTGCTATATAGCCAAGCATGACTCATTACACAGAGCGGTGCTATAAAGCCAAGCAAGACTCATAACACAGATTGGTGCTATAAAGCCAAGCATGACTCATTACACAGAGTGGCGCTATAATAGCCAAAAAATTACTCATTGCAGAGTGGTGCTATATAGCCAAGCATTACCCATTACACAGAGCGGTGCTATAAAGCCAAACATGATTCATTACAGAGTAGTGCTATATAGCCAAGCATGACTCATAACACAGAGAGGTGCTATATGGCCGAGTATGACTCATTAAAACATTAGTGGTATGAAGCAAAGCGTGATTCCTTACACAGAGTAGTGTTATATAGCCAAGAATGACTCATTACACAGAGCGGTGCTATACACAGGCAAATTTTACTCACATGAATTTCACGTGAATTTAAATTCATGTGAATCTCACGTGAAATTCACATGAATTTCACCACAAACGAGCTTATACGTGAAACTCACATGAAATCAGTTTTTGTGAAACTCATGTGAATTTTCCATGAAAATCACATGAATTTTTCAAATAGAGTAATTCAAATAACACCGAATTTCAAATCTATTTAATATCATGAAAAATATAAATTTTGTGTGTGTAAATACACGTGAAATTCATGCAAAATATTTTACATCAGATTTATGCGAATTTCAATTCACATGAAAAATTTTCACGTGAGTTTCATGT